>NC_051846.1:87243712-87447581 GCF_002237135.1 Teleopsis dalmanni
CAAATCTAACAAGACAATATTTTTTTGGACATATAAACAATTGTAGTTGTAGAAATTTCATTTTATTATATGATTGAGTAAAAAAAAATTTTTTTGGCACACAGTTTTGTTTCCTTTTGTACATGTACATATTTTTTTTTTTTTAAAAACTGAAATTTTTTAATATTTGATTAAAGCCAGGAACTGTGAATATATTCTCCATAGTTATGATTAGGCGTTTTAAGCTTGACTTGAAATAAGCAGCAATAGATATGCACACGTAAAATAGAAGAAATTGTATATTGACTGTTGGTTACGAGGTTTATAACTATGTATTCAAAAAATTTCAAATAATTTACCAATTAACTCAATCGAAATAGTTGCTAAAGCTGATAAGTTAACAAATACTGTAATATTCGTACGATAACATTAATAATTCAATCGGCAAAAACAACGTGAACTAGTACTGCGAAAAAGGTGAGTATAAGGTTTGAGATACAAATTTGGAAAATAACTCATGTGAAATAACATCCCTCAACTAGTATTTGTTGTCCATCAAATGCACTCCGATTTAAATTATTTTATGTACGTACGCACGATGAAAAAATTAAGGGAAACAAAACATAAACACCGTCCCATTTTCATGGGTTAACAATTTAAAATGAAGCAACTACACAGAAAGCAAAATATTAGTCATTGAAAGTGTTTGCTCCATAGACCCCAACAATATCACCTAGGATCAAAGGATTCATTATAAACTTATATTAAAGTGAATAAGGCTGGACCAGGCTGTCCAAAGCACGGCCAACAGGCCACATACAGGCCGCAGCTAATATATGTGCGCCCCACAACACGTTCTTAATCCACCACATTTTATTTTTATAGTATTCCAAAAAAAAAAAATTTAAATGAATAAATTAAAATTAATAAAACTAAATTTAACATAATCACTGTTTTTTAATTTTTCTTCAACAAAACCATGGGCGTATGTACTTGATTCTGTGACCCTCCAATCTGCGCAGTGACATGTATTGGTCCGCGATCTAGTCTCTACAGCCTTGGGCTAGACAAAAAGAATAATGCAAAGATTGCGTTTTCACACAGCTCTTTTATTGTGAAATGTGAGTGATAGCTGAAACATTTGTTAAGACCTCTCATCCTACAATAATTGAAAGCATTGTTTACACACTAGTAATTATCTAAAACTTAACTAGAATAATTTTTAATTTTTAACTATTTACTTTATTCGATTATATCGATTTATTTTTAAGAAAATGCAGCTATGTACGGTAGCTACATGACCTATACTCTCAAGTTCATCCCTTCATGAGTTGATTTGTCGGTATCTACAAAAATCCTTTGTGAAAATAAACATTCGATTATCTAAAATACTTCAGCATAAGCTTTGTAAAGTCCAGACAAACAAACGGGACAGTAATCGTTCATATCGATCTTGAATATTGAAAATAGAATAGTCTACGTCAGATTTCGCTGCTTTAATAAATAACTGTAGGTATTCAAAATTAAACGTCTCACTAAAATATTTATTTTTTCCAAATTATATGAAGAGGAAACATTAAATTACAACTGTGGCAGTTACGCAAATAAATTAATAATTCATTGTAAGCAATCAATCAATCAATCACACGTAAGTTAAGTAATACTTTCGAATATCTAATTAAGCGAAAATATTCATCAAGGAAATAAACAAAATTAAAACACGTGAAGAATTAAACAATTTTTATTGTAAATATGACATAGATATAAGAAAATATTAAATTAAAAGTATTTATAGTGACATCGAACATTATTGAACAAATTGATACATAATTATTTCAGTTCATTACTTTTGTATCAATTTCCTATTAATTAAAACACATGAAACAAATATCATTAAGCTGTTATTTTATGGTTATTAAGCACGATTCGGTTTGGCAGTTCCTCCAGATGTTTAGGTGTTTTAGAATATTTAGAAAATTTCCGAAAAAAAATCAAATATCAAATATCAGAATTTTACTGTATTAGTAACTATCGCCTTTGTTTATTAATTTTTAACTAATTATAATTAATGTTTATATTGTGACATATATTGTTCTATAAAAGCATTAGCCGATATGGTTTTTTCTAAAGCATAAATTTCATTAATATAATGAAAACTATAATAATTGTAGCTTTTACTATACCTACATCAAAGTTCTATTCATCCAAGACAATACATACATATATAAGCATTTGTTCCGTACATCTAGTACATCAATTTGTACTTCACCTATTATTATATAAAAGAAAAACCGTATTGAAGATTTCTTTTATTTCTTTGTTTAAATATTTGAAAATGTTAAAAATTTGTTGCAAAATAATTTTTACAATTATTTTAAAATAGTAATTATACTTTACCGTATAATCATTCATTATTATCATAATCAAATTTGCCATATTAACTATACTTAACATAATAAATTATTTAAGCCTTATTATTATAAAGCCTTATTTATTTATCGATTATTACAAAACATTCGATGCATTAAAGAGAGACTATATATGGACCGCACTATCTGCAAGAGGAGTTCCTGATGAAACCGTCAACATCATCAAAAATATGTATGACGACTCTTCATGCCGGGTATTACATAACGGGCACACGGGTATCAGAAATAAAACAAGGCTGTGTACTCTCGCCTATACTTTTTATTACGGCTCTTGACCTGATTAGAAACACATTTAATAAGATGCAAGAGAGACTTATAACTGTAACTAGCGACTCTACAAAAATCGGCCTTCAAATTAACACCACAAAGACTGAATCTATGAGCCTGAACTCACATAACAGCTTTCAGTTTAAAATATACGGGAAGTCCATAGAAAATGTTGAAGAATTTAAATATCTTGAAAGCATACTAACAACTGAAGGCGGAACAGATGCAGATATAAAAAAAGAATAGCGAAGGCTACTGGTACCTTTAATAATAAAACTAGAAACCAAAATTCAGATATTTAACTCCTGCGTCAAGTTAGTGCTAATCTGGTGGCTCCAATGCTCGTTTGTGGTAAATATGGGAACAAATTCCTATTGAGAAAGAAGTAGTGCGCAGAAAATACTAATGGATTGGGCATACCCTTTGGAAGGACGCAAACGAAATAGTTCGTGCCAGAAACAGAGGACGCCCCAACATACCATGGTGTAGTAGCGTTAATAAGGAAAGAAATAAAATATTTAATGAGTTAAGATATATAGCTAGAAACTGAGATTTGTGAAAATCCTATGTAAATAGACTATTTTCTTAATTTACCCCTTTGATATAATGCTATAACATGGCTGGAGTACCACAGGGGTCGCCGTTATCTCCACTGCTCTATAGCCTGTTCACTGCAGACATACCGAAACTCGAGCCTTCTATGCTATCGCTCTATGCTGACGACACTTGTATTGTATACTCAGACAAAATAGCCTGCAATGTCTCCAATACCATACAGGGTCACATTGACGTGCTTGTTCAGTATTTTAAAAAGTGGAAAATAAAACTGAACGCAGAAAAGACTCGGGCAATTTTTATTACCAGGAAGCGCCGCCAAGCTCCCAGAAAATTAAAAGTAGAAGAACAAGAAATAGAATGGGCCGATACTCTCAAATACCTGGGCATAACCTTTGATAACAAGCACTCCTGGAAAGCACATTTCAAATCCAAACGAGCTCAAGCTGCCCGAATATTACACTCCCTTCACCCGCTCATCAGCAGCAAAAAGCTCAACATAAAGAATAGAGTTAGCATATTTAAGCAAATTATTAAACCAGGACTACTCTATGGCAGTATAGCGTTTTGCCAAGCGCCAAAGCTCAACTTTAAAAATTCTTCAAAGAAGGCAAAATATTGCCTTAAGAAAACTGGTTAACGCCCCATGGTATATAAGAGGAGCTGATATCCACAGAGATCTGAGAGTGGATTCAGTTGAAAAATACATTAAAGATCGTGCTCTGAAACTGTTCAATACAATTGACAGTCACAATAATCCAACTCTCAGCATCCTAAAAATACAGCGAAATTTGATAAACACAGGCAGATACAAAGACATCAGATCCATCATATTATAAAGCCCCGTAAAGCCCCGTATTTAGTGTGACTTAAAACTGTCCACAGATAAAATAGAGTAAAGGTGCTGATTCACCAACTCAGACATCTGAATATCAATATATCAATATAATAAATATAAATTATTTAAGCCTAGGTATAACTAAAAATATTTACCCAACATAGTTACCTAGTTATCATTTCCAAACATATAGTGTAAAGAACACTTTTTATTGTTATAGAACTTACCCAAGGCACAGCTCGATGTGGAAGTGTGAAACTACAAATTTTTACCCCAATTTAATACTGTTTTCCTAATTTGTTTCCTTTGGTGTATAAAATTTTAAAACGAGATTGGTATAATTACAACCTCGGCTTCACAACTGACATGTATCTCGAAAAGCGCTCATGACATATTTCTTTAAATCATTTTTGCATTCAGTCTAATACAGGTTTAAGACTTTAAAGTTGGAGCCAATTTCACCACTCGTAATTAATTATATTTTATTATTTTATTTATTTTAGAAGCATATAGCATATGCATTATATATTAATTAAGCCATTAATTAATTAAGTAATTAAGTCATATTAAATCAAAAAGCTTAAATACATCATATACCTTGTAATCATAAAATAACTTATTCATTCTTTTTATGAATTCCCACTCTAAACCAACCGGCAAATTTTTTTATTTTCACGCTGGCAACACTATTATACACATTCCGTCAAAGTTTAACGCATATCGTACGATTAGTTTTTGTTTGGCGTCTATACAAAAAAATCGAAAAATTTTCGTGTGGCGATTTTTAGTTGAATTTCATTCAAAAAACGCGTCGTTGTGATGTGGCAAAAGAAATGATTTAAAACACAGATAGTGCCCCCACATTCATCGAACGCATCATAACTGGTGATGAGACATGGGTCTATGAATTTGACATGCTCACCAAACAACAATCGACCGAATGGTGCTTCGAAGGTGAGCCGAAACCGAAAAGAGAACACCAAAGTCGGTCCAAAATCAAGATTAAGCTGACTGGTTTCTTCAATGTTCGTGATGTTGTGCATTATGAATTCCTTCCGGACAGTCAAACGATCAATAAGGATTATTATTTGGCCGTTATGCGTGAGGCCATTCGACAGATTTATGGAAGTAAAACTCATGGATTTTAAATCACGAAAATGCGCCGGCTCACACAGCGTTGGTTGTGTCGCAGTTTTTGGCCAAAAACTCCACCAATATCATCAACCAAGCACCGTACTCTACAGATATGGCCCTGTGTAACTTTTTCCTCTTCCACCGACTCAAATTGCCATTGCGAGGAACGCATTTTGAGACCATAGGCCATAAAAGAGAATTCGCTGCGTGAACTAAAGGCCATACCTTCGGCGGCCTATAAAACTTGTATCGAAAATTGGATCAAGCGTTGGCATGTATGTATTGCCGCAGGAGGAGAGTACTTTGAAGGCGATAATAAAGAAAATTATTAAAAATTAAAATTTTGCGTGTTTGTTTTAACTTCTCGTTCTTATTTGATCAAATGGTATATTTTGTTTATGTATTTTATGATAATGAACATTTTATAATAAGCGCCAGCTTAATACCAAATAAAGTCCCTGAACAACTGATAAATGGCAATTCTGAGGCTTTAAGTGTGGCTTGTGACAAGTATCAATGATATTATTTAAGATCTGAACTTGTCGTGACATCAGAAGTATAAAGATTATTTTCCAAATACAGTATTGGGTAAATTGAGATTAATGTTTCCTTTTTGTAAATTTAAAGCAATATGTAATTATCAATAATAACTTACTTTTAAAAACTAAAACTTAAAATGAATACCTTACAAAACAAATTCATTTATATTTTACTGAGTATATTTAAATTGCAAATTTAATTCCATTTAATTTATTACAAAATTTTATTCTCTAAATATTTAATTTGAGTATCTCTTTAAGTTTTATATAGAGCACATTCTATTTTTCACAAAATTTATATTTGCTTTGATTAAAATGCATCAAGAAAACCGGGGCTTCGAATCAAAACTGTATGGAAAATCAAATAAACCAGAGCCTAAAACGAAACTGAACCAAAAAACAAATTTCGTTTTATTTTGGTTCAGTACCATGCAGGTCGATACTGGCAGAAAAGTAGATGTAATCAATGTAGGAACCAAGACGCCAAGAAGCGCAGGTCAGCTTTTCGCCGTCAATATGAATTACCTTAAAAAAAAAAATTGCTGTAATTAACTTTAGCAGTAACATTTTTTTTTTGCACTTGAAATAAATCATATTAATAAAATACTTCATTCACTTCTAATCTTAAACTTTAACTTTTTAATTGTTTTTGTATCAACATTTTTTAACCGTATGTCACTTACTCAGTTAATAATAATAGACACCATCCTTTTCTTTCAATTAAATAGTCTATAAAAATAATTTATTTATATGAATTATCTTTCAATATTTTTCTAAATTTAAATTTTAAACTTTAAAATTTGATTTAATGAATATACTGAAATATTCTAAAATTATATCTAAATTAGTTTTTAGAAGTTAGACATTAGACATTTACGCAACCTTATTGGAGTTGTCAAGATTTTTGTAATGCATATTGGTATATATATTCTTAATCCGTTCATTTAGCCCTGTTCAGTTGCCCGTTTGTCCAACTGTCCATCCAACTCTTTCAGTTCAATTTAGTCTTTCAGTTTTTAAAATACAATCGGATATACTTATTTTTATATGAAAGAATGTACAAAATTTTAGTATATCACCAATTTATATATAGCTGCTATATAAACTGCAATTCAGATACAGATTTTTGTTAAAAAAAACTTTTTTTTAATGCATTTATTTCAAACTTGGAATTTAAACATAATTTAATATATCCAATAATCGAAAATACTATTTAAACTGACTCAAGTTGTTGCATTGAGATGGATCAACACGCAATTTTTTTTTAACGAAATTATCAAAGAGACATCTGGTGAAAACCAGAATGGAATCGATATATGCTCTTTTAAAATGAACTGAATCAAACAAATGTGGGCTTCGAAGGGCTAAATAAAACTTTTTATGACTTAATCAAGAATGAGAGAAAGCCACAATAATATTATTCCAAACTTTAAAATCACTGAAACAATCAAATGAAATTCAAGATAAATTCAAAGTCCTGTTTAAAAAAGAAAAAGACGCAATACCCTCATGTTAGACATCACAACAGCAGTGGACAGTATGTAATTAAGGACCCCGATAATGGAAATGAATGGCACAAATCATGTTCAATGCTACAAACAAAAAACTCATCGAAGTCGGTCACATGCCTCAAGAGTTCTTATAATATGCTACATTCTTTCTTATACAAAAGTTAATGGAATTATTTAACCACATTTTCAAAACCCGGGCAGCTCCATAAAAAATTAAATTAGTAATTATTATTTCACTTCTTAAATAAAAAGATAGAGAATAAACAATTCATTATACAGGGATAACTTTTCTAATTTCAATAGCAAAGCATTTTCCACAAGTATAGCCAACAAAATACAGATGGGTAGATGAATACGGCTAAATTAGCTAACACCAAATGTGATTTAGGAGAAGGTTCTTCAACAATTTCTAATGTTTTTATTCTAGCAATTATAGTAAAAACAGTTATAGACTCCCTAGCGACGTTTGTTTCCATTGACAGAGAGTCTTTGTTTACAAAATAGTAATCTAGCCTCTACTAGAAAAGTAATTCCGGTTATTAACAATCCGAGTGATTTCTAACAAATGCGAAAACATACCCGGTATGTGTGCTACGTCCATTGTTGTTTATCCTATTTACAGATGACACCAAAATTTTATCCGTTGGCATAGAATTTGGAGGAGAGACTATAAAAATTGTAATGTGTACAGATGATATCAAAGTAGTAGAACATAGTAATATACCTTTGCAACTATAGTAGTATTGTATAGTAGTATTGTAACTTTAGCAATGATCTGTTCACCTTGCTAATTAATAAAACTCTAAAAATTTTCAATGTTAATAAACTTTTATTCAACTTTTTACAGAGAGAAAAATCGAAACGTTCTCATCAATCAAAAACAAAAAACTTAAAAATATTTGAAATTGAATTTTACTTTTTAAATTCAATTTCAAATATTTTTAAGTTTTTGTTTTTGATTGATGAGAACGTTTCGATTTTTCTCTCTGTAAAAAGTTGAATAAAAGTTTATTAACATTGAAAATTTTTAGAGTTTTATTAATTAGCAAGGTGAACAGATCATTGCTAAATTTTTCAAATATTTTTAAGTTTTTTTTTTTTTTTTTTGATTGAGGAGAACGTTCCGATTTTTCTCTCTGTAAAAAGTTGAATAAAAGTTAATTTAGCAATGATCTGTTCACCTTGCTAATTAATAAAACTCTAAAAATTTTCAATGTTAATAAACTTTTATTCAACTTTTTACAGAGAGAAAAATCGAAACGTTCTCATCAATCAAAACAAAAAACTTAAAAATATTTGAAATTGAATTTTACTTTTTAAATTCAATAAATGCACAGCCAACTGGGTCGCCACAGTACCAATTTAGCAATGATCTGTTCACCTTGCTAATTAATAAAACTCTAAAAATTTTCAATGTTAATAAACTTTTATTCAACTTTTTACAGAGAGAAAAATCGAAACGTTCTCATCAATCAAAACAAAAACTTAAAAATATTTGAAATTGAATTTTACTTTTTAAATTCAATAAATGCACAGCCAACTGGGTCGCCACAGTACCCCCTCCTAGCGATGGAGTACTAGCAACAACGCGACACCACAACTAAGTCGACAACACCACTCTTAATCACGAAATTCCGCTAACCTTGCTGGGAAACGCACTACTCTACCAGCTCGTGTCACTTTCGGAATCGGCAACAGGGATTCACGCCTACAATCACCAGAAGTCACTAACTGATCACCATTCAACAGCGCTGAAGGCTGACGCGTTTCTGGAACAACCTGTTCAAGATCATCACACGTTAAGTACGCCGCCTTCAACCTATCATTCGAAACAGTCACCTCTCTCCCACGGCAAACAATAACAGACGTCTTCTCACTACGACTCAGCACCTCAAATGGACCTTCGTAAGGCTGCTCAAGTGGAGCTCGAGCACGATCCACTCGAAGAAAAACGTGCTTACAATTAATAACGTCACGCGGAACATACACAGATGGATGACAATGTCTTGTTGATTCAACGGATTTAACCTTAGCTAAAGCCCTTCGCAACGCCGACACAAAATCAGTCTCGGACGACTTCTGCTTGAAATCCGAAAGCATCTGCCCTGGAACACAAAGAGGATTTCCAAACAACATCTCTGAAGGACTAGCATTTAGGTCTAGTTTCGGTGTCGTTCGCAATCCCAACAACACAAGCGGAAGGCAATGGACCCACAATGTCAACATGAACATGCTGGAACCGACTATCAATATCAGCAAACGAACCAATTGGTGTTTTAGTATGCCGCTGAATCTTGGACTTCTGACACGCAATGCAACTACGCACAAACACAGCTACATCCTTAACCAAACCAAGCCAAACATACCTAGCCTGCACCAATTTCCGCGTTGCTCGAATACCAGGATGAGCCAAACCGTGGAGTTTTGAGAGTACCAGCTGCCGACAGTTTGCGGGAACAAAAGGACGAACACGACTGCCTGACACATCACAGTACAGTTCAATACTCGAATCCGGCAATCTCAACTTCTTCAACCCAACACCATCTTCAGACTGGCTCTTCAGCTGAGCGAGCAACTCTGCATCAGTCTTCTGCCCCTCAGCAATTAACTCAATAACATTTGCCTCCAACTGAACCGTAGCAACCCGAGACAAAGAGTCAGCCACCGTATTATCTGCACCAGCCAGATGACGAATATCAGTGCAATACTGACTAATAAACTCCAGCTGTCTTGCACGACGAGGAGATGCCTTCTCACTTATTTGCCTGAACGCAAACGTTAATGGTTTGTGATCCGTAAAAATGACGAAATCACGTCCCTCTAATGCATACTTAAAATGCTGGACAGCTTGATAGATAGCAGTCAACTCACGATCATAAGCACTATACTTAGTCTGCGCTGGACTCAAACCTTTTGAATAAAATGCCAATGGCTGAGTCACACCTTTCACTACTTGTTGGAGAACAGCACCCACCGCAACGTCTGAAGCATCAGTCGTGAGCGTCAATTGTGCATCCAGAGCCATGAAGTTAAGCAACGTAGCTTGGGCAAGATCCTTCTTGCAAGCCTCAAAAACCTCTATATCTTCTGGAGTCCAAGAAATCACCGACTTATCATTCTTGCGGTTACCTGGTGTAAGATGAAACAACCGCTGCTGATTCTGCACAGCGTTACGCAGAAACGGCCGATAAAAGTTCACCATGCCTAAGAATTGTCTAAGCTGTTTCACCGTTGCTGGCAGAGGAAAATCACGAACAGCTTGAACTTTACTCTCCGGAGGACGTAAACCCTTTGCACTAATAACGTGCCCAAGGAACTCGATCTCGGAACAGCCGAACTTACACTTGGCAAAATTCACGGTCAAACCAGTTTCTCTAAGTCGATCTAAAACCAGTCGCAAATGCATTCTATGTTCTGCTTCATCTTTTGACGCAATTAAAATATCGTCGATGTACGCAAAAACGAAATTAAGATCACCTAGAGTCTCATTCATAAAACGCTGAAACGTCTGGGCAGCATTACGGAGACCGAAAGTCATAAAGCGAAACTCGAACAGGCCAAACGGAGTTGTAATAGCTGTCTTCGGAATGTCTGCCAGTGCAAGCGGTATCTGATGATACGCTTTCTGCAAATCTATCTTCGAAAACATAGTTTTACCATGAAGAATACTCGTCACATCATGAATGAACGGAATCGGATACCGATCAGGTTTAGTTTGCGCGTTGAGCATGCGATAATCGCCACACGGTCTCCAACTTCCATCGCCTTTGCGAACCATGTGAAGTGGACTTGCCCAACAGCTTTTCGAAGGTTGACAAATCCCTGTCTGGACTAAAAATTGGAATTCCTTCTTGGCTTCTTCAAGTTTGGCTCCAACTAAACGTCGGGGACGAGCAAATGACGGCGCACCAAATGTCTCGATGCAATGTTCAACCTTAGTAACTAAACCCATCCGATTTGCACTCATAATGCCTAAATCACGGTATTCATTAACCAGCTCAGCATAAGCTGAAACTGAACCACACACACGCACAGTATCTTCTTGAGACACAGCAGCCTTACCCTTCATCATCAAAGTCGTCTTCGAATCAACTAACCGCTTCCTTTTCAAATCCACTAACAAGTCATAGTGATTAAGGAAGTCGGCTCCAACAATAGGACAATCAGAGGCTGACGCTACAGCTATCTGTTGAAAATCACCCGCCTCGCAAATACGGTCTGCTAATTTCGCCAGTTCTGCTAGTGCCACGTTCGATGCCTGCAGAATAGCGCGCACTTGTGGTGGCAAACGCTTCAGCCAAAGAGACTTAAGGAACTCATCGCTCACCTTGTCTTTAGCTAACGCTGTCAACTCCGTTAGCAACTGTGTTGGGCGTCTATCACCAAGTTCAACTTCTGACAACAACCGTTGAATCTTCCGCTGCTCGCTCTCACTGTACCGCTCTATGATGCAAGCCTTTAAATTAGCGTATCTTCCAGTTTCAGGAGGATGAAGCACTGCATCACTTACATCGGCGATAACACTTGACTCAATCGCTGCTACTACCGTGTTGAACTGTGTGATGTCACTCGTAATGGCAGCTACTGCAAATTGCGCCTCGATCTGAGCAAACCAAATCTCCGGTCGCTCGTGCCAAAACGGTGGCACCTTCACTGCTACACGGTTTACGACACTTCCACTATCAGAAGCCATTACTACACCTTCGTCTGCAACTGACATCACAGCTCGATAATTAGATATTTAGCTCAGAAGTTAATATTTCTAAAAACTGTGGCGACCCAGTTGGCTGTGCATTTATTGAATTTAAAAAGTAAAATTCAATTTCAAATATTTTTAAGTTTTTTGTTTTGATTGATGAGAACGTTTCGATTTTTCTCTCTGTAAAAAGTTGAATAAAAGTTTATTAACATTGAAAATTTTTAGAGTTTTATTAATTAGCAAGGTGAACAGATCATTGCTAGAATGCATTTGCGACTGGTTTTAGATCGACTTAGAGAAACTGGTTTGACCGTGAATTTTGCCAAGTGTAAGTTCGGCTGTTCCGAGATCGAGTTCCTTGGGCACGTTATTAGTGCAAAGGGTTTACGTCCTCCGGAGAGTAAAGTTCAAGCTGTTCGTGATTTTCCTCTGCCAGCAACGGTGAAACAGCTTAGACAATTCTTAGGCATGGTGAACTTTTATCGGCCGTTTCTGCGTAACGCTGTGCAGAATCAGCAGCGGTTGTTTCATCTTACACCAGGTAACCGCAAGAATGATAAGTCGGTGATTTCTTGGACTCCAGAAGATATAGAGGTTTTTGAGGCTTGCAAGAAGGATCTTGCCCAAGCTACGTTGCTTAACTTCATGGCTCTGGATGCACAATTGACGCTCACGACTGATGCTTCAGACGTTGCGGTGGGTGCTGTTCTCCAACAAGTAGTGAAAGGTGTGACTCAGCCATTGGCATTTTATTCAAAAGGTTTGAGTCCAGCGCAGACTAAGTATAGTGCTTATGATCGTGAGTTGACTGCTATCTATCAAGCTGTCCAGCATTTTAAGTATGCATTAGAGGGACGTGATTTCGTCATTTTTACGGATCACAAACCTTTAACGTTTGCGTTCAGGCAAATAAGTGAGAAGGCATCTCCTCGTCGTGCAAGACAGCTGGAGTTTATTAGTCAGTATTGCACTGATATTCGTCATCTGGCTGGTGCAGATAATACGGTGGCTGACTCTTTGTCTCGGGTTGCTACGGTTCAGTTGGAGGCAAATGTTATTGAGTTAATTGCTGAGGGGCAGAAGACTGATGCAGAGTTGCTCGCTCAGCTGAAGAGCCAGTCTGAAGATGGTGTTGGGTTGAAGAAGTTGAGATTGCCGGATTCGAGTATTGAACTGTACTGTGATGTGTCAGGCAGTCGTGTTCGTCCTTTTGTTCCCGCAAACTGTCGGCAGCTGGTACTCTCAAAACTCCACGGTTTGGCTCATCCTGGTATTCGAGCAACGCGGAAATTGGTGCAGGCTAGGTATGTTTGGCTTGGTTTGGTTAAGGATGTAGCTGTGTTTGTGCGTAGTTGCATTGCGTGTCAGAAGTCCAAGATTCAGCGGCATACTAAAACACCAATTGGTTCGTTTGCTGATATTGATAGTCGGTTCCAGCATGTTCATGTTGACATTGTGGGTCCATTGCCTTTGTCTCAGGGGAAGCGTTATTGTTTGACTTGCGTCGATCGTTTTTCTCGGTGGCCTGTTGCTGTGCCTCTGTCGGGCATTACGGCAGAAGAAGTTGCAGCGGCTTTTATCGACGGTTGGGGGGCAAGTTTTGGTTCTCCGCAGGCTATTACCACTGATTTGGGTCGGCAGTTTGAGTCTGCTGTATTTCGGGAACTGACGAGATTGCTTGGAGTGAAACACTTTCATACCACGGCTTATCATCCTCAAGCAAATGGCATGGTTGAACGTTTCCATAGAACATTGAAGGCAGCCATTCGATGTCATTCCTCAAGTAATTGGACGCAGTCTCTTCCGCTTGTGTTGTTGGGATTGCGAACGACACCGAAACTAGACCTAAATGCTAGTCCTTCAGAGATGTTGTTTGGAAATCCTCTTTGTGTTCCAGGGCAGATGCTTTCGGATTTTAAGCAGAAGTCGTCCGAGACTGATTTTGTGTCGGCGTTGCGAAGGGCTTTAGCTAAGGTTAAATCCGTTGAATCAACAAGACATTGTCATCCATCTGTGTATGTTCCGCGTGACGTTATTAATTGTAAGCACGTTTTTCTTCGAGTGGATCGTGCTCGAGCTCCACTTGAGCAGCCTTACGAAGGTCCATTTGAGGTGCTGAGTCGTAGTGAGAAGACGTCTGTTATTGTTTGCCGTGGAAGAGAGGTGACTGTTTCGAATGATAGGTTGAAGGCGGCGTACTTAACGTGTGATGATCTTGAACAGGTTGTTCCAGAAACGCGTCAGCCTTCAGCGCTGTTGAATGGTGATCAGTTAGTGACTTCTGGTGATTGTAGGCGTGAATCCCTGTTGCCGATTCCGAAAGTGACACGAGCTGGTAGAGTAGTGCGTTTCCCAGCAAGGTTAGCGGAATTTCGTGATTAAGAGTGGTGTTGTCGACTTAGTTGTGGTGTCGCGTTGTTGCTAGTACTCCATCGCTAGGAGGGGGTACTGTGGCGACCCAGTTGGCTGTGCATTTATTGAATTTAAAAAGTAAAATTCAATTTCAAATATTTTTAAGTTTTTGTTTTGATTGATGAGAACGTTTCGATTTTTCTCTCTGTAAAAAGTTGAATAAAAGTTTATTAACATTGAAAATTTTTAGAGTTTTATTAATTAGCAAGGTGAACAGATCATTGCTAAACATGTGGCGACCCAGTTGGCTGTGCATTTATTGAATTTAAAAAGTAAAATTCAATTTCAAATATTTTTAAGTTTTTGTTTTTGATTGATGAGAACGTTTCGATTTTTCTCTCTGTAAAAAGTTGAATAAAAGTTTATTAACATTGAAAATTTTTAGAGTTTTATTAATTAGCAAGGTGAACAGATCATTGCTAAATTGGTGACCCGAAATTTAGCAATGATCTGAGCAAACCAAATCTCCGGTCGCTCGTGCCAAAACGGTGGCACCTTCACTGCTACACGGTTTACGACACTTCCACTATCAGAAGCCATTACTACACCTTCGTCTGCAACTGACATCACAGCTCGATAATTAGATATTTAGCTCAGAAGTTAATATTTCTAAATTTAAACTTTTTCGAAATCACGTCGGGGTCACCAATTTAGCAATGATCTGTTCACCTTGCTAATTAATAAAACTCTAAAAATTTTCAATGTTAATAAACTTTTATTCAACTTTTTACAGAGAGAAAAATCGAAACGTTCTCATCAATCAAAAACAAAAACTTAAAAATATTTGAAATTGAATTTTACTTTTTAAATTCAATAAATGCACAGCCAACTGGGTCGCCACATAACTATAGTAGTAGTAGCAGAAGAGTATGGGGTCTACATTAAACATGTTTGTCATTTACGATCATGCAACCGAACTATATTTTGCAACAGGACTATTTTCGATATAAACAATTCTATATAAACCACACTAAAACAACAATTTAGTTGCATAAATCGGATACTTCATCTAAATTGAAATTGTCTAAAAAAGTAAAAGCACTAAAAGTATAGAACAATAGAAATTTAGTTTTCAAAAACTGGATAAACATGGTGATAGAACAAAATGAAAGATTTCAAATAGAATAGTACTAGATCTTGGAAATCATTGCAAAAGGCAATAAAAAAAAGTAAGTATGTTGGTAGGACCAGATTAATAAGATGTGATCAATTTACATTAAAAATATTTATTCCATGCTAAGTACAGACAAATAGGTATTACTATAATTTTCAAAACATTATAAGAACTATTGCGGCTGGCATACATGTTAACTGTAAAGTTACTTCGTTACCTTGAGGCAATTGAGGAAATTAATTTCATTTGACGGCAATTCATCTTGTACTGAAAGAAATTGAATCAAAGTATCTTAGAAGTTGCATTAGAAAACGTAGAACTTATAAAACAACAAATTATAACGAAAAGGTAATGAATAAAATATTTTAAATAACAAAAATGTTATAAAATAAAATTAATATTTTGAAAAAACGAAAGAAAAAATTAAATTATTGTAAAATACATCAAAAATGAAAATATATCATTCTCATAAATTAACATGTAAAAAAAAACGGCATTGAATTATAATGAAATAAGCAATGAAATACTAAAAGAAACTATTATCTAAATATAATTTTTTTATATTATGTATTATATTACATAACTTATAATTTTATATAATTTATATTATATTATAATATTAGTTTGTAATATTACTAATACTAGCATCATAATCCCTCATATGTATTTCAATGTATAATTTGTATAATAGTGCAATGTGGTTAATTGAAATGTCTTTGCTATTAATCATACTAATAAAATTTCTAGGAATAAAAATTATACTCACTGTATTATCAGCCAAATTCACTTAATCTTAAGCATAGCTTATGTAATTTCGTACCTTTCCAGAAATCGTATTTGTCAGAAATCGTTCTCAAAATATTTTGTAAGAACTTAGAAATTCCTTTATTCCAAATAAAATTTCGTGAAACCATCATATTTATAGATGAAAAATTAGATATTAGGAATAAGAATATGAATAAACAGGGTATCAGCTCCCAACGGAGCGGAGCACTGCGGCCATGGTTGATATTTTGTGCTGCAACAGACCCTAACTGAAATCCGCCTTCCTAATGAAGGCCAGAATGTCAGCCGTTGAGGATCTCCTAATGTCAGAAGTGGAGAATAGTTCTCGACCCAGCCTTGCCCCAAATTAAGGCTGGACAGCCACAGAGAATGTCCCTGGAAAACTTGTCAGAGTCAACAATGTACCTGTCTCTTCGGACAGACCCATTTTGTTAAGGTGATAACGTAGTCCATGGTAACCCGTTAAATATCCCACCAGCAACCTCAACTCTGTAATTAGGCATTATAAGAAGTTATTTTCATACCAACAGGGCTAAGTCGATACGGAAAATTTATTAAAAATAAAATGTGCAGATAGAGAAAATTGTGATTTATAGAATATTTTAAAATACTTGCTATAATTATTATGGAACATATATGTTTATTTTCATGATATATTTTCAAAAATTGCTTTATAATAGAACGAAAATTGAAAATATTCGCTTTATAGTTTTCAAGTGAATAAATGTTGTCCTATTTAATCTTAAATATTTTCTCAAATTTAAAAGTTTCTATCTAAACAAACCAAAATAAAAAGCTTTTTAAATATTTAAATAATCCTGTGAAGTACTTAACAACTGCGAAGTCGTTTATTTAGTTCACAATGAGGTCAACATTAATAAACAAATGTATTTATTTACTTAATCGAATTTCTGACGCTAGTTCCCATCCCACAATGCGTTCCTGTGAGAGTGCTTGAAATCTCGACAGCTTGTGGTGTTGTGTTAAGTAAAATGCTGCGAAGAAATCAAATATTAGATCCATAAAAGAAAACTTATTACTGAAGGGCAGAATGCGATATCCATCGTTGTATTGTTTAACCTCCTCAATGTTGTGGGAATCTTTTGCTTGAGCAGTCATTGATTAATGTACCATTCATTATTGTAAATGTATAAGCAATTATGTGAGACAAGAGACTATTTTCGGTAACCAGCACAAAAACAATGGTGAATGTATTCATTATTGCATGGAAATATTTAAGGGACTCAGTTAAGGACTTATTGACAGATTTATTTATAGATCAATTTTTAATGATATGATATATCATTCATGTATATGAATTCTAACACATCTACATGGAATATATCCAATATTTATTTTCAGTAGATATCTTATTTACCTTTAAAAGGAAGTATGTTCATAAATATACTTGATGGAGAGTGTCAAGAATCAAACAAATTTACATTTTTTTAACTTAATTTTCAATAAATCAAAAAAATTACTGAAAGTTATTTTTCTTTGTTTATATTCATTAGATTTAATGAATTTTTCAATTTACTTTATGGGCAGTGTAAGAAATCATTTAATAATTGAACGTCTACAGTGTTGTAAATACTTACCTTTATATCCTTTCACTGGATCAGTGAAATGAAAAATGAAAAATATTTGAATTTCAACTCTTTCACGGATTGTGCACAGTGACTGCGTTATACATTTTTACTTTACTTTAGCTAACAAATCATTTCAATAATTGGCCAAATCACTTCAATGGCTCTGTTTTGTACGCGTAATAAATTCAATGAATACATCGTCCTTTCGTACTCCGACTATCAGGAAGGGAATTATACAATTTAATTAGTATTGCAAGCTTAGTAGCGAATATCGTAGAAAAAGATGATTACGAAATGAATAAAGAATTAGGTAAAGGTGTTTGATGAATATAATTTTTGGTTTCTTTTCACTGAATAAATTGATAATTAATAAATCTTATACGAAATTAACCAGATTTTATACAAAAATATGGAAAGTGGGAATATTACTTTTGGGATTTATATACCAGTATTAATTTAATTAAAAATGATTAATAAACATAGTTCTGACATCTACTATTGCTAATAATATTAAGAACTTACTAAATATTCACTAAACAACAGAATAACTGAACACAATGAAAATATAGCCTTCAAGTAGATTTAATTATTTTAAAGAAATTTTAAAGATTTTCATGTTCTACATACTACAACAACATATACGTAATTTTAAAAAGAATACAAAAATCCTATTATATTTAGTATCTCTAGACATGGTTTAAGTTCACACTATATACAAAGTCTTTGTAGCTTAATTTACTATTGGAAAGAATTTAATATGTATTTATTTAAATTAATGCAATTTATGTATTGAAAATCTGTCAGTCAAAATTTTTTGTTTGGAATTATATATTCAAAATGAAGAGGGTGTGCCGGATAAGTTATGTCAGTTTCGTATCACTGATTGCGTTAATGAAAAAACTGATACAAATTTTTGAAAGCCGCAAAATAATATTGGAAGGCACTGAATTATATGACTTCATTGAACGTCATTGTCAATCAATAAATATTCATGTTAGTTATAATTGAACGCGTGTTTGGTATTTGATTGGAATGACTATTAAGTGCTGACTGGTATCCTCACAGACCGCACGCATTCAAAGACATACAAACGAAGGAAAAAATGCAAATGTTTATTAATTGATTCGACTTAAGAATATCGAATTTATGTGAAACTTACGCATGGAGTCCTTAAATGTGACAAACTCAAATTTGAATTTGATTTGATTTCTTTAGCAGTACTTACAAAAATTATTGAATTTAGTTTGGCTATAGTATGCAGCCTATTAAATACACTCCCAACTTTCTAGAAAACTAAGTTTATTTTTAAAAGTTTATAATATTAATTAAAACTGCTGATAGAAACTTTTTGTTGCTCATAAAATATATTCCTTGAGTTTTTACAGAAAATAAAATACTTCATCTTAAATGTGCTTAAAGGGATTTGAACCGAGTCATTACATTACGCCTAAACATAACCACATGTCCATGTCGAAATCGCACTCACAGCATTGAAATAATCTCTATGGACCTTCGATGTACATAAAAACTGGTTAAAATCGTGCTAACGACAATAATAAAATTTTTATTATTTAGAAATATCGATAAGACGTGTACTGTAGTAGGGAGAATACGTTTCTTTATCATATAAATTTTTGATTTAATTTTAATTCATTAGAGGATAGGATGGACAATATTGGTATGGAAATTCGATACAATACTAATACAGCGCCTAGGGTATTAGAAAAATGTTTATTGACTGACAACAATTTTCACATGATTCTTATAAAATGGGGAAAAAATAAAACAAGGAAAGAAAAAGGCTTGGATCATGGTATCCAAATAAATTTCATAATTAGAGATATCATCCGTTCATACTGTAGCTCTTGCTTGCAATTAATAGCATAATTCGTTCTAATTGTTTAAATAAATTTATGTTATTACAAAAACCTAACTAAACTAAAAAAGTATGTTTTTAATTAAAAAATTTTTTTCAATCCAAATATGTAAAGGAAAATTAAATTTTTTGCATGGAAACTAAATGAAACCTCGTTTATGAATTTACTGATATTTTTCAGGTTATATTACAACAAAATTCCACGTTAACTTGATTAAAAAAGTTTACCTGTGTATTCCTGTGCAGTTTTAAAGATAAACTTCGGTCTGATTTTAAAAGAACTGCGATTTACTTATCTTGATTTATAAGGATGTACTTAGAAATCGCGTACTTCACAAGAAGAAGAAATAAGGTGGATATATTTATAATATGATAGAGAGAGACAAGCGACAAAATTTTAAATAAATTATTTTTTAATTTTTTATATTTATATAGCGAAATAATTTACCAACATACTTAACTTACGTTTCATATGAGAGTTCAATCAAATGCGGTGTACGATATGTTAAAATGTACAATATTTAAATCACTGCAGGTGTAAAATCAATACAAACCAGAAACTTATGTCAATTTCTAAATGAAGTACTCTGCTACAATCAACTTTGGCATGTATTCGAAAAAACTATTTTATATTATTCACAAAATAATACGTCATATATTTTAGTCTTAAAGCATATATTGTAGTTCCTTCTTCCTATTTAGCTCTAAATAAGTTTATTAACGAGCCCTGTAAAGGAAAATAAGGGAAATAAGATCACTGATTAGATTGTCTGACTGCCATTGCCATTAAAAATAGTGTTGTGAACAACAATCACTTTCTGGGTTATAAATTTCAACAAAAATGGCAATCGTTTTTTCTTAGTTGCCTATTAACGAGCATTAAATTGCAAATAGCATGTGACAGATTCATTTGAATTTGCACATCGATAACAATATTTTTAATACATGACTACGAAAAGTGCACCAAATCAGGCAATCAGGGTAAAAGGTTACAGACTAGGCATCTCTCCCAATTACTGTACTACTTGCTATATGTTATATGCAATTATCTAAAAAGTTTTTTATTAAATGAAAAGTTGTCTAATGCATGAGAAATAGTCTGACTCCAGCAATAGTTTGTATCGATTTAATTGTATATAGTAAAAAGTGTTTGTTTTGAGTTTTAATTCTTTTATATACTTCTTACATATATTTCGAGAATAAAGAAATAAATATTTTTGGAAAAAAAATAATAACGTTATACACAGAATTTCGTTCCACATAACGAAATAATTGTGTTCCACAAAAAAAGTTACAAATCGTACCAACTGAAATATTAGTATCGTTTCAGCAATCAGTCATTACAATCTTTATTGCTAAAACTAAATACATCACATCAAGTTGCCAACTCATGCTATTTGTCTGTTTTCTATTAATACCTTTTACCATCATTCTCTATGAAAAAACGTCGTATTAGCTGTGTTTCAGCAAACATGATCCGCTCAATTTTACATGCAAAACAAAAACAATGGGGTGAACCAGCAATTGATCTGGTTCACTTTCTGGTTCAATGTGGAATGTGTGTAAAAGATAAAAGTGGAACGTATTTTAATGCAAATGAGGTTGGCAATGCGATGCAACGGTGCAGTAAAATTATAAACAAATCTACATTTATATTTATTTATTATTGATTTTATTTATTTATTATTTATTTTATGTACTTATTTATTTAATATGTCGTTATTATTTATTTCTTTGTTTAAAATAATGTTTTAACTATTACTATAATTAAAATTATTACCTTATTTATTTACGTTTTATTATTATTGAAAAAGTGTTGTTTGATAATATATTAAAATCAATTAATTTGAAATGAATATATATAAACTAAGTTGAATCCATTTATTTAATTAAAACAGAACAATACATAAGAAACCAGGCTCTCCAACATAAACGTTTATAAAACCATTTTCATCGCAAACTATCTGCAAGATTAAGCTATAGTCATGCTTTCTTTTGAAATAAGCCTATTTGCTATGGTGTGGTGCATTTATTTTTACATGTGTACTGTCTATGCAACCAATCACGAACGGAAATTTTTTCGTAGATTCCACTTTTGCACTATAAGCAAGTGCGTATTTTATAAATTAGTGTCCAATTGATATAAGCTAAACACTAGTTCTTTCAATTATCCTCCATACAGAAGCTCTTGGTATGCCAAAACAAATACCAAATTCGCAAAAAGTATTCATATTTGCCATATACCACAAAAATATGTAAATTTCCTTCATTGCTCTAGTTCAATTGTGACCTCCACGGTTATTTTGTATTTGCTAATTGGATTTTATTAACAAATCTATTAAAATATGAATCATAATTAATATATAGCAATTGTATTTTTTATGCGCAAATATCAATCAAATAATCTTTAACGGAACAATTATTGATCGTTTCCATAAAATTTCCACTATATGCATGCTGATGCACTTCATCCCTTGAGCTTAATACACTTGGACTAGTGTTTAAAAAGAAAATGGAGGAGTCAGTTTTGCTCGATAATTCTAATAAAATCTGCAATTTCCATTTATTTACTATAGAATTAAATTTAAGTTTTTAAGTAAATACTAAATAAAAACTTACATTTCATACTTCAGACATTTCAACAGATTTTATTTATTTTCCAAGTTTTAGATTTTTTGTATTCAAAATTTTCTCACTTATTTTTTTAGCGCCAAAATTATTCATATAAATCAAAAAATTTTGTACACAAACCCAACTGGCATATTTCATGCGTTGCCAATTATTTTCAAACGTGATCCGTATCGTTTCAGCAAAGATGATTCAGATCATTGAGCGGATCATGTTTGCTGAAACACAGCTATTGTCAACCATATTTTTCAATAATTACGATCCACTTTTATTTTGCACATATTTTCCACATTGAACCGGAACGTAAATTCAATTGAGTGACAATTATTAGTTCATTGGATTGTTGTTGTTAGTTGATCAGATCATTGTAGCTATTCCTTCATGTAATGAGCTTTCAAGTGATTTCATCTTTTAATTAGGAGTACTTTCAATAAAGAACTTTTTAATGACTCCTTTTTGGTAGTGATGTAAGAGCTCAATTTATTTCCGTGTTTCTTAGGCAATAAGAGATTTTTCAGACTTCTATATAAGGCTGATGATGAATGTATATTAATACTTATTATCTTGAAAATATTTATTGATATTCTTTAATATTTAATCACTCTTGATTTTTCTGTAATTGTTCTTAATTCCCTTTAAAGAAAAACCCCTATTGCTTTTTCCAAAAAAAATACACAAATTCCTTACCCAATAAATACAGTCAGCGACAAAACTCTACATACACCCCCCCCATTTTTGCTAGCTCGTAAATCCAAGGACATAATAGAAAAAAGTAATGATACAGTTTTGTTTAGAAGTGTTTTTTAATAATAATAAACAAAAGAAAATCCATTCATCAATATAAATTAACAAAGTTATTCGAAAAAAACCTAAAAAAACCATTGACAAAAGTCTACATACACTTCATTGGTTGTTAGATATAGTCGACAGTAATTTAAATGTTAAACGGGAAAGTACCGTTTTTCATATTTCATGCTTATGGCATGAGTCATACATTTATATAATGCACTTAGTTGTGCTTTGAGAGTGGTATTTAATTGACACGATGGGTCCACGAAAAGTGTCCGCCCAAGGAAACTCACACGTAGGGATTTCAGTTTGGTTTTAAAAGAAGTTAACAAAAATCCGAAAGTAAGCGCCTTAAAATTAGTCGAACACATTGCTAGTGCAACTGGGAAGCATGTATCTACAAAAAGTTGGAAAGTACACAGATTTTAATATACAATATTGAATTTTATTCTGTGTGAAGTTAAACACAAAATTTAATGATTCTTTGCCATAATAGAAAGCCTCTGGCAAAGTTTAAGAAACTGAATACAAAATTATATTTCTTCAAATATAAATTAAGAGTATTAACAGTTTTAAAATATATTAAAACTAAGAAAAGTCAGTTCTTTACATATGCATATAACCAAAAAACTGAACAAGACAGAACGCAGGTGTTTTCATTCATGGTGGAATTTTATTGCGAGACTGTCTAAATTCAAAGTTTTACCCTGTGTATTTTATAAGTAAGACACATCTATTTGGAATGTATTTTAAACTAATGAAATTATATCATATAGGGCATCTAATTTCAATATTGAAATTACTATGATGAATAATAATTAATACTGAAATACTGTGATGACAAAAAAATTAACATCTTTTCATGACAACAGGACTATCAAGTGTAACAATTAAAGATTTAACACAATAATAACTACTGAAAAGACTTTTCAAGTTACCGTGGTACATTAGGACGAATGACATCCTCAGGGACCTCAAGATTGATTTGATCAAAAAATACATAAAGGATAGAGCCCTGAAATTATTTGCGAAAACTGACAGACTTATCAACACCGCGTTATCGAATCTCAGAATTGTTACAGGCTCCTCGGGGAGGTATGCAGGTCTGAAGTCAATTATTGCTTAGTCTGATGAATTGATAAACAATAATCCAGTAAAGGCGTAAAGAGGAGTTATGAAGAAACGTCGCAGTTAATAGAGAGTAAAAGTGCTCAAGTGCACTGACTCAATTGGCTTCAACATAATAATAATAATTACTGTTTAGTTGAAACTTTGTATTGACCATCCCACCAAATGGTACAAATATAATGCAAGATTGAAATAATTTTATTAACTAAATATTATTTGAAGGCCGGCTATTTAATTATTTATCAACGATCTTGACAAAATAAATATGGACTTGCTACCATCAGTGGCGTACTAGCATCATAGACTAGTGTCAAGTACGAACTAGCTGGCAACACTACGAAAAATAATAAAACGAAAAGAAGAAGAAGAGTAGTGAGTTTTTTTTATGGTGTGAGAGAGACCAGTGAACGGTGTGTGCACGTGAAATTTAATGATAAATGAAATAAAGTTAATACATCCTGAACTTACATGATTTTATTTTAATTAATATAAAAATATATTGTGAAAACAGGAACTAAGATATTTTTAGTATACGATTAGTTGATACTAGCATCAAAGGGGACAAGCATCCCCTTCGCAATATAATCAGAAGATAATTAAATTTATACAATTTTATTAATATTTTTTAAAGAGGTTTTTTCGAACAGTAGTAAACTACAATAACAAAAACTTTTTTTTTTTTTTTAATTAATTGATTTTTCGAGTATTGCCAATTACTCATCATCAGTGGTCTTGGAAATAATTCTTGTATTTGATTATTCGTAAATAATTATTTTTGAGACTGCAAGTACCAGGATTCGAACTCGGGTCCTGCCAAATGTGAAGCTCAGAGTCAGCGCAGCTTAACCAACTGATCCGAATCCGTACTTGACTTTTTTGTTCGCATATTTTTCTGGAGTTTTGTTACTTTTGTTATGAAAGTTTTTATTAACAATTTTACTTGCTGTATTTATATATTAGAACGAAATCATAAACCAGCTGTAGAATAATTGAATTAATTAATTAATTATATTTTTATTTTTAATTGTTAAATTTCAAAACTATTCTTTAATATTTTTTTTAATATTTTAATACTAATATTCTGATTATGAAGCATAATAATCAGGGGAGGAAGTTGTAAATTTTCAAAAGTAATCGTAAAAAAATTAGATGAAAAAGTTAGTTTTAACATAATTTAAAAAAACTTTTGAAAATAATTTTAATAAGAATATTGCTTTTTATCTTAATATATTTATATATGTATTGATATATACATATATGAAACTGATGCTAAGTTTTATTATATATAATTTAGAGAACTTCAAAAAGACATCACCAACATCTTGTTTCAATCATATCGCCTTATATGATAATAATATAATATATAATAATATAATTCATGAAAATAGTAAACATTTAGTTAAAACAAAAAATCCGCATATACGATTTCGAACTAAATGGGTATTAAAATATATTAGTTTATTGGATTAATTTTTGATTTTTGATGATAAAAGAAGCAGAAAATTTCAAATTTATACTCCCAAAATTATTTTATCCAGATTAACTAGATGTATAGAACTCAAATTGTTATATTCTTTCTTTTTTACTAGTACGTAGGACATTGGAATATAATAATTTGTATGAAAATATAGAAACAATTATTCATAAATATCTGGAAAATTGATGAGAAGAATTTTATTTTTATTATTATTTTCGGATACTGCGGATCAAAAGCTTAAGACATGTTGCATGTAGTGTTGCATTTTGCTAGGTATACCAAAGTTAATCAGATATTGTTATAAACACAAAATTCAGTGATACCACGCATTTTCTATAAAGTCATTGCTATTATTGCTGATATTGACAGTTTTTATCAATAACAGCAGTGTTGTGCACTTGGAAGGTGAGTTAGTAAATAAAGAATATTGTACGAGTGTTAGGCGGCATTCAACAGATCAAATTTTCCGAATAAGATAAAACTTTTGCAAAGGAAATTGATTAATATGACGCACTGTCTTAAAAAACAATCATTGTGAACAATTTCTTGGATAAAAATCAACAAGTCTTATTAAAGGGCCTTCATACTTAAGCTCCGGTCGATTTTTTTCTTTTTCTAAAACTAAAATTATCTCTTCTGTGCGCATTCGTTTGCAGTCTATAGATGGCATAAAAGAGAATTCGCGACGTTGTCTGAAGTCCAATCCAAAAACTGCGTTTCAAAAAATGTTTTGATGATTGAGTTATTCATTGGAATAAGAATATTATTTCGGAATGGAATAACTTTGAAGGCGGTACATTGGTTAATTCCTCATACTCAACAACATATAAGAAAGTTAAATCGGTGGCTTAATTATATCAAAATGTATAAAAGTGGACAAAATATATATAAATACAATGAAAAACCACAGTTTTTAATATTGTACACTATTAAATGATGTACAATACTTTTATACACCTGGGTACAGTTGTCAGCGCCAGTTTCAAAACTAATCCTGATGTTAGTTGGGATTATCTGAATATGGCTCGTAATCTGATAAAAAGCAAAGTGAAATACACGCTGTCTAAGCTTCTTCACCGATCTGATTTTTTATATTGTATTTGTGGTATTTTTGTAGAAGAAAGTTATTCTAAATTTTATCGGGAATAGTTATGCTAAGAAAACTGTCATGAATTTTCGTTAGAGTTAAAGAAATTGATTCAAAGTTTAAATTTTTAATAGTTTACTAATCGCAGTAGATTCATTTTACTATTATAGTTATACATCATATGTTATATACGTATAAGAAAAGCGTGAAAAACATAAAAATTAAATACTTAATTTGGAAATGATAAGATGCTTTAAAGAATTTTGCTGTTGCAAAGTAATTAATGGCACCCCTAAGAAGAAATTAATTAACTCAGCGTATCGAATCAGTAAAAAACTTTTACTTAAACTTAAAAAAGTTAAAGACTTACTCTTAAACTTTCTGCATAAAAGTTGCACAAAAATGCAAGCTGTCAGAATCTCCTATTTTTACAACATTGCATTCAAAGTACAATAATAGAAGCGAAAGGAAATCACTGTAGATTGCAACTGATTTAAACGATGAAAGTATTTGAAATCACCGGAGATAAATGGCTATGTTTTAGTGAACTACACAAATTTTATATTTTTTGACTTTAAAAACTATTTATACTCTTAGACATTAGTTTTAAGAAAACCAAATTTGTTTTAAGTTTTTATTTTATGTTTATGTTATCAAGGTATCAGGAATAACTTTAATTATTAATTAATTATTTATAATTGATATTAAGTAAATATGCTGCTTTCGTATTACTTGACCACTTTTAATTTATCAGTTACTGCCGTTTAATTGAGTTTATTATTCGTATTCTTAAATGTTCTGATGTTTATCCTTGAATAAATACCACTTTCTTTCACTTTCTTATGTATGCATAAAATCCCAATAATATCTTTTTGTTATATTGTAATCAAATAATGCTCCACTTTATATAACCATAACGGAATGCAATTCATATTTTACTTCAACTATGCATGAGATAATCTTTTTGTACTATACTTAGTAACACTTTTTTAAAAGATAAAAAAGCGGATACATCTTAACTTCCCTTTAAACCGATATATTGCAGAAATACATATACATTGGAATCCCGAAATATTCATGCAATTAATTTAATCAAGCGATTTGTTGAAAGTTAACTACACCGTTATGTGAAAGTGTTACATGTCATTTACCAACAAAACACGACGTCAAATGCATTCAAATTCGTTCTGAGATTGCATTCTGTAAATACACAATGACACTCACTTTAGCCTGTGGGCTCATCGCTTTCTTAAAGTTTATTGTGTTCAGAAAATACTGGATTCGATTGGAATGTCCGATTGCCAACCGCAAAGAACAGTTCATCAGAAAAACTTACGATAAAGGCGCGAAAAATCCTTTTACTGAGATTCGTTTTGTGGTTTCACTGTAAACATCATAATTACCACTCTTAAAATTAGAGCTCATTTTTTAAATTTGATTTAGTTAACCGTGTACGTATGTTTCCTACGAAATGTGAATTAAAACTAATATTTGATGCACATTTCACTGCATCAAATATTCAGCATTCTGAGAGAATCTCCATAAGGAGCTTTTTACTGTCAATAATAAAATGTTTCTTATTAGCATGCGCTAAACTCTAAAGGTTTTAGGTAGTGTGTATTGTGTTCTCTTAACTTGACATAGCTTTTGGAATCAATTTATTGAGAGTCTTGTATTTCTTTTTGAAAAATTTTTACCGCCAATAATCCTTTACTTATCGAAATGTAATAAATGTCTATGTTTAGGATAGTCTAGGATAGCAAAAATACATATATTTGTTTTTACTGAAATTGATTTTCACCTATATAAGTTTATTATCAGTTTACTTGATTTGATTACTTTTGTTGTCCATGAATGCAACAAAACTTATTCATAGATATAAAATCTGGTATAGAACTTACACCTTTATTAACTACTTTTCGAAATATTATGAGTAGACTGCCTTAATAATATTTTAGATGAACAGGAATTAACCGATCAAAATTCGATATTTTCTGATCCAGTAGAGACATTGAAATGAAATTGTCTTAAAACTCTGTTTTTGAGATCTGATTTGGAAGCAATCAACCTACTCGAATCCCTTCAAATTTTGGGTGAAAAATGGTCAGTTTTCACATTTCCCTTAAAAACTATGACAGGTAGGTAGTTGAATTTTGGTGCCCAATATGCTTACGTTATACTACATACGTCCAATTTTTTCATGATATTCCGTCTACTGCAGCACTCACCCTCCATACAAAATGTTCATAAAAAATTTTCATAATGAACGCATTATAGTTAAAAAATCTTTTTAGACTTTATTTATTTATTACGTACATAGGAGCAGAACTTTATGCACAAAATAGGCGTGATCCGCCTATTTGTTCTTAGGTTATTTGCAGTTTTATGCAATTTTAACAGAATTGCGATTTCGCAAAAATGGGATGAACTTTAAACCTTCATAACTTTTTTACTACTTATTAAAATATGATCATATGATATGATAGGAATATGATTTTTTTTAAAGCTTAGGATATTGTTATTCATTGCGTGTTATATTATACAATCAATTTTAGTTATCAATATAATTTTATAAACGTTTTTTTTATGCCCATTTTCACTTCTATCTGCAATACCCAAAAAACGAATTCAAATTTTTTCATAAAACTTTTTGTGCTAGAAGACAAATGGCAAAGCTTCACAAAAAAAAATTAGCCTATGTGTTATACCTATTTTCGGCCCCAGAAATCAATGAACAATTGCATAAAACATGACCTTCAGTGAATCTCATTTCAACAAATCTAATAAGTAATAATATCACAACGCTTATTATTTTATAAATACATATTTAATTTGTTAATATTTCAAATTTTAAGCAAATCGTTTGAAAAACAATAAAGTTATAACAAACACATTATGTTCAGATGCCCAACCGGAAGTATGTCCTTTCTACCTGTCATAGTTTTTGAGGCAACAAAGAAACTATATAAATGGATAATTTTTGGATTAATTTTGAATTGAAATTCAAATTCAAAAACAAAGTTTTAGCAACATTTCATTTAAATATCTACAGGTTTCAGAAAAATCTACAGGTTCCGAAAATATCGAATTTTGATCAACTAAATTCTGTTTTGACACACTGTGCAGTGGTCTGAGCAGGGAAATCTTTAAAAATAGTAAAACGACACCTTCAACAACAAACACAAAATCATATCTTTATATATTCAAACTCAGCATCACCAAAGCAAAACTAATATTCACAACTATTGTTTTTATTTGAGAGCTAAAATTTACTTAAATTTACTTAATATACTTAAATTTACTTAAAATTATTTTATAAATTACTTCGCACTTTTTTAATTCTATTCTAGGTTATGTCTAAATTGTGATTTTGAGTTAGTTTTCCTTATTGGATTACTTTCAAAAACCTCTTCATTAACAATTTTTCAAATATTTTTGTTATGAGTGGAAGAAAGCTCATCGGTATGTAGGTAAGACTCTAATTTATTAACGGCATTACCGACATATAAGTCTTAGCTGGCTTTTCCAGCATTATTATTTCAGTTACCTTCAATTGAATGGGATGATGTTGCACTTACAATATACAATATACAATATAGTTACAATATAATTGAAAAGTTAATTTTGAATACCAACTTCTGGAAGTTCTTTTAAAATTTTTAGTGTTAATAGATAATATTGATTACTCTTTGAACTTCACAGCTCTAAATTCGTTTCATTGTTTCTTCGCCAATTTGAAGAATAAATCTATTTCAATTTGACATTGTAGGACAAGATTGTATGAAAATTTCTGAATGCTTTATCTAGGTGGGTTTTAAATAAATCTACTCTTTCTTTATTTGTTTTTGCCCAACTACTATTTTTAATTTTGTGAGGACTACTGTATGACGTAGGTTGCATTAGGTTTTGCTTACCATAAAGATTAGTTTATCGTAAGCCTAGAAAGAAACACATATATATTTGTGTATCTGTTTTTTTAATTGGCTTCCTCTTAAGTCCTACATAGCTTTATTAAAAATATTTTTAAATGCTTGATCTATGGGAATTACCCATTTATTTCTAAGACATTTGTTGCTCCTAGAGAGACATTGTCTATCTTGCGTGTTTGCATCATTTCTCCTAATGAGACATTATCTATCTCGCGCGTTTGCATCATTTCCGGGGCCGCAGATCACGAGACCTACTGAATAATTTTACAAATACTGTACAAATACTGTTTTATCAATATTGATAGCAAAGTTTTTAAAATAAATGACTCAGTAATGATTTTCCAGAAAATATTTGAATCAATAAATTTATTGTATAATATTGGTGATTTCTCTATATTTCATAACTCTGTGTCAGTTGTCACTATTATTAGGAATTAATCTGATGTAAAATCCATTCAAATTTTTATTGAAACTCAAAAATCCAGTACATCTGGAAGCTTGTTTCTGTATGAAGGTCAGTAAGTTGAGTATGAGATGAGTAAACTGCTGTCGCATTGCTTGTGACATGTTTACTGCGAGTAGAATTATATCAATATTTTGATTAATTATGAAAGTTTGTAGTTTGTATCCATGTGGTCTGCTTGGCTATGTAACAACTGCCTGCATTTGTAGTTAGTTAATTTTTTATGAATTTCAATATAAGACAAAGTATTTCTTTTGTGGTATATTGTCTCTAAGAAAGCTTTGAGCTAAGCCCATTACATTTTATTTATTTCCTTTTTTTGGTTATTATTGTTTTTTTTTAACCTTTGTTGCATTGTTTCTTATTCTTATTTGTTTATCTTCAATTTTAATTGAATTACATTTGTATGTTTCCTTATTATTTGCTGTGGACAGAGGTTTGTGTAGAATAATTGGAACGGTTTCTGACTATTTCATTATATTATGTTCCAGACATTTACTATTTCATGTCTTAGGCTCTTTATCACTTTCTTTACTTCCTCATGAGATGTGGATTGATGCATACTTCGAGTAATAATGTTAAAGTTTCTTTCCTGTTGCGTATGCTTAGTTCCGTTTTAGGAGCTAGTCTATTAAGTCGCTTAGAAGTATATTGGTATATTGGTTACCTTTAAAACATAAGCTGATGGTGGGGAGGCTGATTTTCTACCTGACTCACGTGCACTTCTTCGTTTTTATAACTTGCTTATAAGACAAATCTATTTGGGCTGAATTTTGCTTGTTACCCTAACCAGTCCTTTTTATTACATTTTATCTTGGGTTACTTATTAAATAAGTCTTGTCTGTTTTGATTTATGCTTTTTTTCGACTTCTTTAGTGTTTTATTAATATATTGACTTTTGCTAGAAGGACAAATTATAATAATGTAGAGAGCGCATGCTAGATCTACACAACATATAAAATAAAACAATAACAAACAGCAAAATGTCTCCATATCACATTCCAAAAACGCGTTATTCCTTAATGATGTTTCCACCATTTAGGCACGTGGTTTCTAAATGCTCTCGTAATATTTAAAAGCCGACTATTAGTTTCTGCTTCAAATTTTGATTTCAACAAGATATAACGAATTTGTCAATTTAGCTCTACATTTAATATATTTTTGTTATTGCATGAATATTTTCCATAGATACATTTATTTATTATAAATGCTGGTCTATTCCCTACATTAGGAATGTCTAATTTGTTTTTAATAATAAAATTGTTAGCCAAGTTATTGGTGTTCCCAATACCATATTATGCGCATTGGCATCGTGTTTATATCCATCCATGTTTTGCACAGCCATTTCTCGGACCTAATTTGATTTGATTAGAGCACAATGTTTGCTCTATTATTGCTCTTATTAACAACGTCTAGGCAGCATTCGCATAATGGAGGTTTATTGTGCAACATAAAAGGGCTACTTTTCCTTTTATCCTCTCCTAGTACGTTGCATATTGATTGAAAAGTAAATTTCATTGATTATAAGTCGTAAAATTTTAGAGAATCAATTGTAAAATTTTTAATAGAGATATTTTTTAAATACTCCAATTAGATCAAACACAAAAATTTATGTAAAGTTGTGTTTTTGTAATTGTATGAATTAAATTTTTTTGTTTTTATAGGTAACTTAAATACAAAACATTTTCATTACAATTGACAAAGCATTTTTAAGAATTCGGTTTTGATTTTGGTCCATATGATCAATAAGGGGCGAAATAATAAAAACAGGTAAAGTAAGCACAGAGCCAAAAACACATGTAAGGGGCTGTAGTAGAAAGTGGCAATATTTTGGAAAGCAGTATGAAGCCTGATTGTTCCATTATAATGAATGATGTGTTTTTCTAAAGCTTATAACTTATTGAATGCTGTCATGGGAACACATTTTAGGTCTGTGTATATAGTTATTTTATATGAAAAATGGAGAAAATCGCAAACATTTAGAAATTGAATTGGCTAAAACGAGTCAAAAAGTATGATTTATGTAATACAGAATTGAAGTTTGAAGTTTAAATAAGCTTTCGTTACAGCAATTTCTTCATGTTGTAACTTTTAATAATATTTTTTCCTGGTACTTGCATTCTTAAAAAATTATTTACGAATAATTAAATACAAGAGTTATTTCCAAGATCACTGATGATGGGTATTTGGAAATACTCGAAACAGCTGTATGATGAACTGTTTCGGTTTTTAATTTTTCAACTAAGTCATTTACATCTATCCCTTATTCTATCTATTAGAAACAATTTGAAATATTTCTTATCATATAGATAGTATAAAGATTATAAGTTTTTGGTTCTCAACGTTATAATAAATATCAGAAAAATATATGCAATAAAGTATTTTACATTAGAAGTTACGTACAAAAGAGGGCAGATTAATGTGAAGGAGAAAGAAGTTGTAAAAACGCAGGTTTTTTCTACAATCCTTGTGGTACAATCTCTCTAATAGTGATGTGAAAATCACTTCATAACTAAAAAACCCGAATTATGATTAATGAATAATAATAATATAATAATTCTTGATTGATCGCATGCGTATAACATTTGTTTTAAGATAACCGTATTAAGAGTTTTAAATTTTCTGATGTATATTTTCTGATAAGATATTGGCAGTGAGCTTATCTTTCATTTCGTTCATATAACGTTATATTCAGCAAAATGCAAGATAACATATTACCTATATAGAACCAGAAGAACTAAAGCTGTTATTCACACAAATCTCAAAATCGTCGTAACAATAATTGATATATTTTGGCGAAATAAAACTCAAGAAGATAAAAAGCATATAAACTGAACAACATGATATTTTTCATTTTCCTAAGTTTATACAATGTTCAGATAGGCCAATTTCCTTAATTTCGTTAAAATGAAATTAAGTTAATTTCGAAAGTGTTATACTACCCCAAATTAAGGAAATCAAATGTTTTTTGTTTACCATTCGAATGTTGATAATTACATGTTCCAAACACCATTTGTATCTGCTAAATTTTAAAAGTTGATTATTATAACTACAAAGGATGGCATTCAGTAGTTTTATTTGCATTAGCGGATTTGAGGTATTCATTAATTAACAGTTATAGTTTTTTCTCTGTATTCAAATTTAAAAATATTCACTACTTTTAAAATATTTCCCATCACCTGTCATTGACATTTATTTAAAAAATTTGTCACTTTTTCGTTATCTCAACTTTATCTTTTGTTTAAAAAATTGCATAATTGCATTTGAAATGTACCTTAATTTCAGCCTTCGTTCCATCGAAATTAAGGCCATTTTCCTTTATTTTGTTCTAACCTCAAAACTGAATTTTGTATGAAAAAAACAACTTAATTTCGCTGAAACGAAGATGAAATAAGATTTTTGTGAAATTAAGGTGTGTCTGAACATTAGCCTTAAATAGCTTAAAATCTGTTTAAAAATATTGAAAGTTTATATTACTGTTAAGACAAACCTTTAAATCATTTAGACAAGTTTCAAATTGAATGAGAAGTACCTACCACGTTGGAAGAACCATATCAAATAGACTTTGAGACAATACATAATTTTGAATGCCTCAAACAAAAAACAATATCCCAAAAAACAGTGACGAAACTTTTATGTAACTCATTCAAAGTTCTATCTGAACTTGATGAAAATAAAAAACCGAATCAGTAAAAGTATTGACTTTCAAATTTTAAAACATTCTACAAAGCCTTAAGAAAATTATGAACTTGCATTAAATATAAAGGCGTTAGCGATGAATTAAATGACTTCATAGCAACAAAATTCTCAACGCAACTCAGGGTTGAAAATATCATAAACAGATCACCCCAAACTCTAAGAAATAGAATCACCTGAAACGACGACTCACTCAAGCTGCTTTCTTCTTCTTCTTAAATAGTTGTTGATTTCCATTCTTGTCTCTTATAATATAAACAAAACTCCACATATAATTATTACCATTATGCAGAAGACTCTAAAAAAGACACTAAAAAAAGTAACGAATTTAATTAGGATGTTTATCTTCTAGTTGGGTTGTCTACACATTTTTGACTTCTTGTGATGTGTATTCAGTTGTTTCTTATATAAATTTCGTCTTCTGGCTTAGCACTTAATAGTGCTATAAAGCGCTTGATTCGAGAAGACACAAAGACCTTTGAGAATTTCTTCCTCAATTCTTTCCTTACTCTCTGGTAATAAGTTTACAATACAACTTCAACATCTTAGTTATGCTCATAGCTCGCCTCATTGGTAACAACAGTTCCATTGTGTTAAACCAGAGCACACATGACCAGAGCTGTGCAGTATTGATTACATCCCAGTCAGCATTTAACATCGCGAAAGAGTAAAAATATCATCGCGCGATTATTATAAACACATGCGGACGAGCTTGCGAAATCATCAAGGAAATCATCATTGTTCTGGCTGTATAATTAATACCCTCAGCCGCGAGTCACGAGAAGCTATCATCCACGAGTAATGCAAATGATTTACGAAAAGAACAACATCTGAGAATAAGTTAAGTTTCAAAAAATCACCAAACAATAATCTAGGCGAGTAATAACTTATCATTCTTTGGCGAGTATTATCGTTTGGAGATTGTTTATGCTGGCTAGGATGTGTAATATCATTACTCATATTTCCTAATTCCAAGTTAATTGGAAACTAGCAATTAAATTTCAAATTACAGTTATTTAAACATATAATCGGTTTTTTTCAATTGAATAGAATTAAAACATTGACAATTCTGATTCAACTGAAAAAACCGATTATATGTTTAAATATCTGTAATTTGAAATTTAATTGCTAGTTTCCAATTGTAATAGAATTAAGTGAAACCAATTCCTGATTCCAAAAAATGTTGAAAAGTAATTGAATTTTAAAGGATCAGCAGCAGAACTTTTGAGTAATTAAAATTTTGTTGGATTTCATATCTTCGGTTGTAAATTGTCTTTGCAATTTAGTTTCCTTTCGTATTCACAGTCTTTTGTTGAGTTGGTTATTGTTGCTTTTTACAGAACAAAGTAACAAGCATTTAAACACGCAACCTTACAAAAAACATTCACTCTTGAAATCATATATTATCGATCACTACACACGACAAAAATATGCAAAAAATATAGTCATATATTAAAAAAAAAATTCAGCAACCGAAAAGCATAAGAACTACACAAATAACTATACTACACAAAATCAAAATCATATGCCGTCAAATCTACAAGTTGTGATGTCACGCAATTTTCAAATAAATTAAAAGAAAGAAGAAGGAAAAACTAAGGATTTATTTTGAAGAACCACTTCATTTCGAATCATACTAAGAACATATTCAATTGTGTTCAATCCTTTTTAAAATAAAGTATATATTTTTTTTGTTGGAAATAAAGTTCTTCATACTTTCAAATAATACTATGTTCGGACACACTTTAATTTCGCAAAAATCTTAATTTCATCTTCGTTTCAGCGAAATGAAGTTGTTTTTTTCATACAAAATTCAGTTTTGAGGTTAGAACGAATATTTGAACGGTATTTTTCAAATGCAACTATGAGTAAGATAAATTTTAAACAAAAGATAAAGTTGAGATAACGAAAAAGTGACAAGTTTTTTATATTAATGTCAATAACAGTTGGCTTTAATAAAACTGCGAAATATTTTGAAAGTAGTGCAAATTTTTAAATTTGAATATAGAGAAAGAACTGTAACTTTTATTAATTTAAAATAGAGTGAAAAAAAATAATTTAAATACCTAAAATCCGCTAATGCAAATAAAACTACTGAATGCCATCCTTTGTAGTTATAATAATCAACTTTTAAAATTTAGCAGATACAAATGGTGTTTGGAACATGTAATTATCAACATTCGAATGGTAAACAAAAAACATTTGATTTCCTTAATTTGGGGTAGTATAACACTTTCGAAATTAACTTAATTTCATTTTAACAAAATAAAGGGGTTTGGTTGTCTGAATATAGTATAAGGCCCCCTACTCACCTACGACTTACCCATTTGGTCTGCAATCTCTTCCGCCCAAATGGAAAGAATCCGTCTTTTTGAGCGAAAACTTCTTCAGGATTGTACCAACTATAAGCGCAAGCCCGTCGGCAAACACTTTTCTATTTCTGTTCTTCACGACAACGCCAAAATCACTCGCATTGAAGAGTGCCTTTTGACATTCACCCGTAGGTACCTTACCCGGCTCCACGACCTCCCCCCTGACGTATTTATTCCTATTACCCTCCCTGAAGACCTTGTTTTAGCCTTGCGCTCTTAACCTCCCCAATACCTGTTCCACTACCTCGGTGAGTGGGACCTTAACCTCCACTCCATTCCCCTATATAACCGCGGCTTTCTTGACCCCAGTCACAAAGTTTACCGCTAACCTCACCCCCGCTCATCTGCTCTAACCATATCCCCTTTTCTATAACTCAGTTTCCCTATTATACGCCTTTGCTTTCTGGCTCAGATAAATCTAGCTCGCTAGGTACTAAGTCTTGTTTTTAACAATAAAATTGAACTATAATTGGTGAGTAAAATGTTTTTCTTTATACGGGTCACTTTTTTTAAAAGCGGAACAGTTTCTGAAGTCATCACCTTCGATTTTGAGAAATTTTTTTATTAGTTCCTTTTTTAAGATAAAAATAATAGTGTCTTGACGAAACATTAGTTTCAATAAATTAACTAAATTTTTGTTTTTGTCTTTTCTTTACTATTCGAATCCATCTGACTTTTAAATAGTTTCATTTCATCATAAAGACGCATCACCCGCGGCAAAGAAAAATTAACATTAGAAACGTTTTTAAGTTTTTTTCCTAGGATATATGAATTCATAAAGTTTTGAGTACTAACATTCCAGTACTAGCTATATCTCAAAATGTGTAACTGATAGCGACACATGATTGTTCGCTGTGTGCATAAATACCCGCTGTGAAAAGTACAGTTGAGTCAATGTGCATTATATTGCATTAAAATACATACAATCTTGTAATGTTGGATGTTATTATAAACACACTCAAAAAACAAACAAATTTATGTAAAGGTTCACTTAGAATTTTGTACTTTGACAGTAAAATTCCTGAATTTATAATAAATTTTTTTTATTTCATTAAATGTTTTCGATGATTTTCTAATTTCTCCTTAGTCAATTTACGAATACATTGAGTTTTGTTAATACTATGAACTAAAACTGCTTTATGTCTGCGCTATTTAAAAATATCTTCATGCACCTTAAGCAATCATACACTTAAAAACAGCAAAGAGTTACTCCATAGGCGTAGCCAGGAAGTGGGTAAAGGGCCAAGAAATAGTTTCCATTTATGAAATCATAATAATAAAAAGAAATGTAATTTACTGAAATAATAACTCACGTTCTGCTTAATATCTATTATACGAATTTATTTTGCTAAAAAGAACAAGGTCCTTAATATTAAAATTCTTTTGTTATGCCTGCGCAAACTTTCTAATATATATGGGGATGTCCTTAACTTCACCATTTTGCATCCCAAAATATTTTAAGGAAGAGTGACATTATTCCGGATATAAAATATTATCTTAACCATATATATTTACAGGTGCGAAAACCTCCCCTCTTGGCTACACCCATTGATAACTTCAAGTACTCTACACCAACATATATGGTTTTAAAAAGTTCAAATAATTCAATTAAATGAAACTGTATGTATATCCACTTATACTTCAAGTCGTTGTACTGGGTTACCATGTTCCATTAGTTTCGCTCCCAATGCATGGAAAACAATTTGTTTGGTTAAAGTCTCCAGAAAAGTATTTCATCTTACATTTCTCCATCATAAAACACTTATCCAAATTGATTAGATGAAAACTGAGCAAATTGTGTTATAAGTGCCATTGATGCACTCTTATTACATATTTTCATTGACAAGTTAAACCATTTAAAAGGGTCTCCACTTACAACATCAGACGAAACTTTCTTTCACTACGATGAAGTTTGTATGTATAGTAGTAGGATTTTCTAACTCAATTTGCTGCTGACGAATTGCGAATCGTTTATGAAAAGTACGGAAAATAAGGATTTCGCTTAAAAAATATGTAATTTTGTTTACTCTGTTGAAGTGATTCCATTATATAGATCTCATTTAATTTTCATTTTTGTATGTTAAGGTACTTTAACTAATTTTAAGACAATTTAAAACATTGTTAGATTTATACCGTAGCAATGCAAACAGGTGTTCACAGTTTATTTATATGGATCCTTATTGTCCATATTATTTCCTTGTTACTTTCTCATGTCCGCGGCTGCGTGTTAATCAAAGTTGAAGTTTTGTGGAATCTGAGAGCTTACTTAACAGTCACAACAAAAATGTTAATTTATCCGTAAAAACCTTCTGAAGGCGATTTGAACAGAACTTAAATTTGTCACCAAGCAATTGTTTATTAATTTGATTTATTTTGCAATGTTTTTGATTAATAAATAATATAAATATTTTCCTTATAAATATTTTTGAAATTAAAATAGACTTTTAGTGACTTTTAGTGGATTCAAAAATAAGTGAAAGCAACATATGATCTAAAATAATGGTATTACCTGTTATTAATAACCTCAGCTAATAACTGTAGTTATTACTTTAAAGTTAACTAACTAAATAACTTTAGCTTAAGCTAAATATTAGCTAACAGCATTACGAAAAAAATTCAAAGCTACACTCATTAATTTTAGTACTATATACTTCAGTATATTTTTATAATGTAGTGTTTAATTATATTCAGAGTGTGGCACCCATGAAACCAAATATGCTATTATTTATTACATTATTAATACCGTCAATGAAGGCATTTCATAAGAAATAATTGGAGAAAGCCAAATTCTTGCATTAACCTTCATTTTGTGATTCTAAACAAAATCCCAAAAACCTCCATTGATATCGCTCCATTGATATCGTTAATCGATATCTAAGGACATGAGAAATAGTTTTTCATAAAAAATATCACTTTTATTAAAAGGAGGAGAAATCAAATTTCGCATTAAATTTCTGAAACAAAACCGGATCAATAAACAGAGGTAATTAGGCATACATATAACGGTCATTATTACGAAAATATGAAAACATTTAATTGACGCTGTTAAATGGAGATGTATATATACATTTATATTACTGAAACAGTAGATATTTCAAATATAATTGCGAATACTACGTATACTTTCAAGATTTGTGGGATATGTTTCTTTTTTGTTTTTGTTTTTTTATTCCATTGATATTACAACTATCTTAGATATCTAGTAATACTTTTAACAAATGAAAATTTGGAAGTTTCATGTTAATGATAATGATATATTTCATACAAATTTCAATACATTTCATAAATAATTAGATAAATAAATACATAAGTAAATAAATAAGTAAATAAAATAAATAAATAAATAGATAAATGTATACATAAGTAAATAAGTACATAAGTAAATAAATAAGTCAATAAAATAAATAAATGAATAAATAAAAAGATATGTATATATATATATAATAAATAATAATAAAAAATAACAAACATAAATTAAAGTAAAGGATTCAACTTAATTTAATACTTAATACTTAAGTATGTTGGAAGTGTATGTTTAAGACGTTTTTTGTACCCTAGTTCCAAGGCAGGAAGTCTTCTCATTTCTAGGTTTGAATTCTGAAGCAATTTAGAAAAGTGGTTAGCACTGCTTTCTTGAATTGTTTCGTCTACAGTAGGGATATTCAGATCTTTGTGAATATCGTCGTTTCTGATGTACCATCTAGCATCGCAGGATTTTTGATTGGAGCCTTTGACTAGTATTTATATAAGTCTTGCAGGTGGTTCCCCATATTTCAATTCCATATTTCTAGATCGGAATAATAATAGTTTTGTAAATTAGTAGTTCGTTATCTATTGACAGACTGGAATTTTTACCAAGAAGCCAATATAGATCTGCAAATCTTCGACGAGCTTTCTTTTTCTTCTGAATTACGTGCTCCTTTCAAGTCAGCTTTTGGTCTAATAGCTTGCCCAAGTATTTGGCTTTCTTGCAGATTGGTATATCAATGTTAGCAATTTTCAGTTTCAGTTCTTCAAATTTCCTGTTGGTGAAAATAACTTGGACAGTTTTTTCGGCGTTTATCTTTATCCCCCAGGTGTTAAACCAATGCATCACTTCGTTTAAATGATTTTGAATGTTTACAGTTGCTTTAGTGATATCATGGTTCGGTGATAAAAGTCCAGTGACGTTAGGAATGTCTGCAGTGTATAATAGATATAGAATCGGGCCTAATACCTTGAGGGACACCGGCTTCTGTTTTTATCATGTGGGATGTGTTGTTTTGATATTGCACAAAGAAGTATCTATCTTTTAGGTATCTCTTCAGTAGTAAATAAAAATCGGCCGGCAATATTCTTGATAGTTTGTAAAGCAATCCTTCGTGCCAGATGCTATCGAATGCTTTAGCTACATCTAAAAACACACCCACAGTGATCTTCTTAGAGTCTATATTCATTACAACTTTACTAGCCACCCGATGAATTTCCTGAATAGTATAATGCTTTTTACGAAATCCAAATTGGTGATTTGGCAATAGGTTGTTTTCTTGTATTATTGGTTCCAGTCGGGAGAAAAAAAGATTTTCAAATAATTTGGATAAGATAGGTAATAAGCTGATCGGTCTGTAAGAGTTGGCAATTGAAGCATTTTTGTTTGTTTTAGATATTGATACAACCTTCGCTACTTTCCAAACAGAAGGGAAAATCGTACTGCTAATCATGCAGTTAAAGATGTTTCTAATGTAAATGATAGCTATTACAGGTAATTCTAGAAGAAATTTACCAGATATCTCATCATAGCCTGGTGATTTTTTTGGGTTGATGTTAACGGCGATGATGTTTTTATTTCAGCAATTGTTGTCTTCTTAATTTTAACATTCTTCTGGGTCAGGTTCTTGGGTAGTGCATGGTTTGTATCATTTTTAGGATTTGTAAATGTGCTCCTAAAATACTCAGCGAGAACAGTTGCTTTTTCTTCTTAAAAAAGAAGTGTTATCTTCTTTTTTAAACGGTGCGCAATGTAGTATGACACCATTACTACCCTTTGTCGCTTTCCATAAGGAGTAATTTGTATCCTTTGTAGCACAGTCTTAAGATAAAATTTGATACATTTTTTTGTCTTTCAGCCTCTAATAAATCTTTCAGATCTTTTGTTAATTTATTCAACTTTGTCTTTATTTGTGGAGCTCTAGATACTTACCAGATTTTTCTCAACTTTCTTTTTTGTTCTATTTTATGTTTGATGTGATTCGAGACAGGTATTATATTTTTGGTTTTTGTTATTGGTGTAGATGCAGATGCTGCAGATAATAGTCGAGAATTGAAATTGAATATTGCATCCTCTTCTGTTCTTAGAGCTACATTTATAACTAATTGTTCTTATATTACCTCGCGATATGTGTCCCAACACGTTTTATAATTGTAAATATTAATGTTCGTATTGTTCATAGTAAGAGATGCGCTGTAAACTAGTACTATCGGTGAGTGGTCAGAGGACAACTCAAGGCTGGAATGAATGGAAAGGTTACTTACATTTATGTTTTTTGTTATAAAGAAGTCAATCAAATCAGGTTCCTTTCTTGGGTCACTAGGTTTACCAGTACTTATAAATTTTGCTTTGTATTCATTCAGTGCAATATAAAGATTTTTGTCCTTTGCGTTTGTTAAACGTGATCCCCATAGCGTACTTTTTGCGTTGAAATCCCCTCCGACTATAAATCTTTAAGTACGTGTCTTTGGTATTTGAGAAAGACAGGAAGGACAATAAACAGCAGCCAATTTTAATAGACCATAGGAATCTTCAATCATTATTGTGGTCGCTTGTATTTGTTCTGTACTATAATTTTCTGATTCCAACAGATTTGAGGAAATTTAAGTACGTGTCTTTGGTATTTGAGAACTTAGGAGGACAATAAACAGCAGCCAATTTTAATAGAACATAGGAATCTTCAATCATTATTGTGGTCGCTTGTATTTGTTCTGTACTATAATTTTCTGATTCAGAGCTAACTATACAGTTTTTTATGAAGATGGCAGTTCCACCGTGTGCTTTTCCGTCGGGATAATTGGTTTAAAATATTGTGTAATTTTCTATTTTAACATAGCTTTTTTCAGTGAAATGCGTTTCTGAGGTTAATAGTATGTCGATCAAATTTGAGTACAGAAATGTTTTCAATTCGCTGATATGTCTACTTATACCGTTTGCATTCCATGCTACTATTTTCAAGTCATTGAACTTACCCATGGGATATGTTAATAGAACATATATTAAGATATCAGCAAATCCAATTAAGTAATGGAGTGCTACAGATAATCGGAATATAAATATGTGATAATAGTTTTAAAAAATAATATATCACACAAAAATAAATTTTGACGAATTCTTTATAGGAATTACAAATGACTAATAAGCCATAAAGAACTATTTCTACAGACCACTGGAGATCACTATCTTTATAAAAAAAAGCACTGATTGTGAAATTTTAACAATATTCGAAATAACTGTGTGGTCAGCCAAAATATTCAATTGAAAAATATAAGTAATATATTTTATTTTAAGTATTTTATTATATATAACATTATTGCTTTTTCAATGCATTACAATTTTTAAAACCATTCTATTGAAATATTGCTTCATTTGTCTTATTTGATTTCAAATAAAATTTAATTTAAAATTAACACATGACGTTTTCGATTGGTAAAGCTGGATTTAATCTAGTAATGTTAGTAATCATTAATCATAAATAGATATATTAAAGAATTTCAGAGTAATCTTGCTACTCTAGCAAAATATCTAAAGTTTTATAAATAAATCGCAATGAAAATGAAATTGCACTAAAAGTGCATTAAAAGAGCATCTCGATTAAAAAAATTACTCCAGCTTTACCAATCGATAACGACAATAAAAAATAAACCAATATAATATTGTTCGGTTGCCTGACGCATTTAAGAACGATCATATCGTAACTTCTTCGCAATCACAAACACAAAAATATAATTTAGTATGTTAGGAGAGGAAACCGTCAAACAATTAATGCAGACATTATCAAAAAGTACACAATAATTTTTATAATTTATTTTATTCTTATTAATTATTACCAAAAAAACTAGTTTGTAAATAGAAAACGCTTGAAATAGTTATGAATTACAGCAATTTAAACATGTTTACTTAATAAATTAAATGATTTGGCTAACTAGGTATACAGCTGTTTTGAATACTGTTGAATACCCATCATCAGTGGTCTCCACTAACAACTGTTATTGGTTTTATAGTCCGTATGTAACTTTATGGATTTTAAGTGCCTGGTTGAACATGTCGAAAATTTTGAAGAAATGTCACGCTCATACATCCGTTGAAAGTGCCAAATACTGTAGGAAGCATCGTTATATCGGAATGCAAGGCCTTTGTTACACTTTATAAGACAGCAACCGAAAGTACTTGCTGTACTTCTATTAAAACTTGTGCTTCTATAAATTGTGAAAGAAAAAGCAGATCCAATGATACCAAATGTGTTTTTTGTGAGGGAAATCATCCTGCCAACTACAAAGGATGTCAAATCTACAAAAACATGCTAAAAAATGTATCTCCAATTAAGGCCTAAGGCACCGAAACTTCAAATTCAAGAAAATCCTCTGTCTTCTCTAGCTAAAAATTACATTAAGAATTCTCATGCATCACAAACATTCGCACAAATAGTGAAGTCAGACACCTGTAGCGCAACAGATGCGAAGCTTTCACCAATTTCAAATAATTTTGTGGAAGAATTCCTCGAGATGACAACGCTGTTGAAGCAAATGATGCAACAAATCGTAGTAATGACCAATTTACTGATCAACTTGATGAATAAACAAAATTCTTGATTATGTCGTAGTTATATGGAACGCAAATGGTTTATCAAAACATTCTGTCGAAATAAAAGCATTCTTAAAAATAAACCAGGTCGACATAATGTTGATATCAGCAATCCATTTTACGACGCTTAGTTTCTTTAAAATTCCGAACTACGAACTTTACCACACAATGCATCCCAATGGTAAAGCAAATGGTGGCTCTGCGATCGTCATAAGGAAATCGATAAAACATTATGAAGTGAAACCATATTGAAATTAAGGCAACAAACATTGTAGTACAAACTGAAGAAGCCGATATGACTTTCTCATCACTCTATAGCCCTCCGCGTCACAGTATTTCGAAAAATATGTACAAAACATTTTTTCAGTTGCTCGGATCTAGGTTTCTAGTAGGTGAAGATTTTAATGCCAATCACATAAAATGGGGTTCCCGCCTAATATCCCCAAAAGGAAGACAACTTTTCGAAGCAATTAATGTACTCAATCTCCAAACAATTTCAACAGGTGAACCCACATACTAACCAACGGATAGAAGAAAAATACCTGGCTTAATTGATTTTGCAGTATCAAAGGGGGTATATATCGAGACAACTACCTGTAAGTCCAATTTCGACTTGTCCTCTGACCACTCGCCAGTAATAATCACTCTCGATGACTCTTGTGAAATTATGGAAAAATGTATTCTTCATAACAAAAATACAGATTGGAACAGTTATCGTCAACTAATTACAATTGGTCTAAATACTGAAGTCCAGTTGAAAATTGAATTTGATGTGACTGAAGCAGTAGAGCATTTCAGCTCATGTGTCCAAATGTCTGCCTGTGAATCAACTCCTCCGTTTTGAAATAGTGTAAAGCAAGAATATCCATTTAACATTAGATACCAAATCAAAGAAAAGCGGAGGATGAGAAAACATTAGCAATCGCACGTCCCTATACCTCAAAAACCTAAGTGCTTCATATAATACAAAAAATTCCCTCTAGAAAGCCATAAAAAAGAACAACAGACCGATTGCTTATCAACAACCTGTACGCAAAATAGACAACTTATGTGCTAAAAGCAATATTGCAAAAGCGGAAACATTCACGTTACATTTGAATCAGGTCTTCAAACCAAATGATAATCAAAATATGCCAGATGTCATGATACAAAGAATAAATTTTCTATAAGAGCCTTACCAGTTAGAACTTCCAATTAAAAGATATTCTTTTAATGAAGTTAGAGATGTAATAGAGAAGTTAAAAGTGATCACAGGCATTGCCCTGCAGCAGCTACCACCAAAATAATTTGTATTTCTCACTCATCTACTTAACGCTGTGATAATAAGGGGGTTTATTCCGCCACAGTGGAAGATAGCGAAAATTTACATAATACCGAAACCAGGGAAAAGCCTAGAATATGTCAAATCTTCGGCCAATAAGTCTACTTCCGATCTTGTCAAAAGTTATGGAAATCCTGTTTTTAAAGCGCCTTACACCGATTATTTAACAAAACATACTCATCTCTCACCATCAATTCGGCTTTCGCCAAAAACATAGCACAATAGAACAAATTCATAGACTTGACAGACGTATCCATAGTGCGATAGATGGTAAGAAATATTGCACTGCGGCATTTGTAGATATTTCACAAGCTTTTAATCGAGTATGGCATGAGGGCCTTCTTTACAAACTAAAACTGAATCTACACCTAAATTTTTTCATATTTATTGAATCATACCTCTCGGCAAGGCACTTTTTCATTAAGTATGAAAACGAAACTACAGAACTTCATGATATAGGAGCAGAAGTACCTCAAGGTAGCATCTTCCCCTTACCGATGAGAGAGTTATCGGTACATTTGCAGACAATACACCTATTTTATCAGTTGAGAGTGACCCAATCCGTGCTTCCAACAAACTTCAAACCTGCCTTAACAATGTTGCTCTCTGGATGAAATATTGGCGTATCAAACCAAATGAGTTAAAATCTGTCCAAGTAACATTTACTACAAAAGGTTCTACGTGCCCGCCTGTCTTAATAAACAATACTTAATTACCACAAGCTGTAGATACAAAATACTTGGGCATACATCTGAATAATAAACTAACCTGGAAACCACACATATTTAATAAGCGTAAAGCCTTGGGTCTCAAATTGCGAATCTTATTTTCGTTCTTCAGCCGAAATTTCAAACTGTCACTACACAATAAACTGCTTATATACAAAACTATACTAAAACCTATATAGAGTTATGGAGCCCAATTATGGGGTAATGCAGTAGACTCAAACTTGGCAATTCTCCAGCGTTTTCAATCTAAAACACTACGAATGATCACAAATGCATCTTGATATGTAGCGAATGAACAGCTGCATAAACAACTACGTGTTCCGACAATCAAGGAAGAAATATCTCGAATTACAAAGAATTACGCTCAACGCACATATATGCATCCAAACCCGCTGGTTACACACCTGATGTCCCCCTCAAACACTTTTTCAAGGCTAAAAAGAAAAACATCGAGAGACGTTTTACATATGTATATGTAAGTCACACACTTCTATTTTAATTATATATGGATATATAACTGGACATAGTCCATACGTGCCTTTCTTTTTTAGATCGTAATAACTATAATTACGATTCATGTTAATATATATTACTTATTGTCATTCATACCTGACAGATTGTAATAAAATAAATTGATTCAAAAAAAAAAATATATAATGTCCTGCGAATTTGTAAAATTTGTAGTTCACACATTACGTTAAGTGAAATATATGTAATTGCAGTCTTTTATATACAAATATATGTAAAATTGCCCGTTTTCTACATTCTCTCTTTATACATATTTGTAATTCCAAGAATATAATTATTAATTCCATTTCTTAAGACCAATATTGATTAGTATTGTATATCAGAAACTTCCAAAAAAATTATGTAAAAAATTTAATTTTGATATTTTTCACGTATATTCTATTGATAAATTAAAAAATTGGAATTAACAATAACAGAAAATTGAATAAAAACTTTTCTTTATTCAAAAACACAAATAAATCATAATGCAATATATTTTTGTTAATATCGTTTTACACAACAAAGAATTATATTCCTTTAGTAAGAACCACATACAAGGGTATTCACTCTGTCTTACAAAGTCATTGCAAGGTGCAAAACTGTTAAAATTTGATATTGCACAAAAATTCAATTTTCTTAATATATTAATATTAGGAATAATATAATTTAATTAAATAAATAACGGCGAGTAGCTGAAATATTACTCAAGTAAAAGTATGCAGTCATCGAAGAAAATTACACACCATATGCAAATCTTTAGGAATTGGACCTTAAATATCAAGAAGCAACATAATATAACATTATAGTGATTAAATGGTAATATAATAATATTTACTATAATAATAAAATGATTTAATATTTACATATATATATACATCATAATCATATTTAATAATCGATTTTAGCAAATTTTTATCAAAAACTGTTGAACTAAAATTTGAAGAATGCTTTATTGAAGCACTAGTATAGAAACTGATTTCATTTATAATTCTCCAATTAAAAACAAATTGACCCAATGAAAAAGTCAATAATTCCGTTTAATTAATTGCCTTCACTATTTCACGGAAATTGAACATTGGCTGCTTAAATGGCACAATTTTACTTTCCGGGCTCTAAGCAAATTGAAATAAGTATGTAACAAAAGACGTACAGTTATCCAGGATGTAAAAAGTGAAACTGAAAATAACCTGAACGTATTGAATATAAAAGTAAATAAGTATGAGAGGTTATACTTACCGAACTACGTATTGTAACATAATTCTGAAAGGATAATAATTAGGTGTTTTTCCCAAATAACCCCTTTTATTTTCATTTAAATCTCAATCGTCATTTTGGTCAATAAATAACAAAAAACATAAGAAAGAATATAGGAAGATAGAAAAATTGCTACCAAATATTTTTAAAGAAAACTATTGTAGTCTCTAACTATGAAAGTTGTTTAGTATCTTCTTATGACTGAATTTTTATATTTAAAAACAACGGGTCATGCAAGTTAAATTCGGTGGGCCTGAATTTAATCTGTTTAACACATCGGTTTTTGTGATTAAGTCTGGTGAATTAATTCTTGCGTTACGCCCCCAGAGAACTGCAAAGATAACTCGCGTGTGAAAGCACACTAAAGTGTTTTCGTTGAACGAGTGCCAGTGCTAATAAATCGGTATCATAAATATGCGTAGACTTTTCAAAGTAGAATACCGCACATAGCAGAAGACTCATAAGTCATAACATATACTGGAAAGGATCTTGAGTCATAGATTATTATGAGTGCTGATAATGACTACCGATTTGATCAGTTTTGGGTTTCGTAAAAATTTTGTATGAGCGCTGTAATTTGCTAAACATATTATTTGGGTTTTTGTTTCTTTTTTTTTTCAAGAAAAAATGAAACACAATAAACTACAATATATGAAAACTTTGAAAAATGGTGTATTTCAACCGCCATAAAAATTCCCCACTTCCGGACGAAAAAATCCTTCAGGAACCACTGTTAGGTAACACGTTTGAAGGCGTGCTAAGAAAAAACTCAAATCGTTAGTCAGCTTGTCACGTCAGTAACCTGAAACCTAAGATTTACCCACTACAGCCTCATAATATCGACCAATCATATTAGTATATCATTTATAACATGTGCCAATTACGATTTAAGAGCACTGCAAAGCACAAAGCATCCTAGGTCTATTAAGAGTCCGAAGCGTAAGAAAGATAACAGCCCCCAGTTAGCAATACATGAAACATGAAAATCACACTCAAGAGGTTATTGTTAAATATTCAAGGTTCACAACACCAAAATAAGTTAAACTTGAGTGTTTAAGCTATTAATTAATTAATTTAAATGAGTTTGTTGGAAGAATACTAAGAATTCCGGTTTTTCGGAAATTGAAAGCACTACGTAAATATAAAAATTTGGTGTCATGAATAATTAACTACTGAAGCGCACAAACAAGAATAATATTTTTTAATAAATTTATTTGTATTGGTACTTTTCGAAATAGATGATTTGACATGAATATTATAAATAAATAACCTACAAATATTGAAAGAATCGAAATTCATCTCAATTTTCTGAACTTTTAAACGCAAAATGCTCTTACTTTATTTCAATAATAAATCCAATTATGTTGTTTTTAAAACTAATATGTAAGAAGTTCCCCATGAAAAAATTCAGTTATTGGAAAATAAGGGCCTACCTAAAAAGATATAATGTTCTTTAATTTAGGCTCCTTCAACAGAATTAGAATTCCTCTTCTGATCATCTTCTGGAGCATCATTTTAAAATTAGTGAGTCGCTGAATGCCAAATCTAGTGAATGCAATTAAAGCAATTCAATCGCGTGGTTTGGTCACCGTGACCATGATCTTGTGACTAGGATCAATGGGTTGATTAAAAATGAGTTTTTCTTCATCATGTAAAGTTTTTTGTTTAAAATTTCATCTTTACTAAGTGAATTTATAGGTAAGTCAACTGTAGTCGTTTTCTTATATTAGTATTTTATAATACTTTGAAAATTTTACGTTTGTAATTTTTTCATAAGTTTATTAATATTTTAAAAATTTTCATATGTACTTTCGGGATGTGAATTTTACGTTTACTACAAAATAAAGCATTTTGACTTAGAGAAATGTAAATAATAAATTTGTGGTTCAACATAAAATTACTCATTAACCGGTTCTGCTTCATGAAGCCATGTTTTTGGACCACCTTCTACGAAATCAACTACTGCATGATCTTTACCACAAAGTATCCATTTAGTAGTGAGAAGGCCCTCCACGCCCACTGGTCCACGAGCATGGATTCTAGCTGTTGATATACCTACTTCTGCGCCCAGGCCAAAGCGAAAGCCGTCAGCAAATCTCGAACTGGCGTTATGAAATACGCAAGCACTATCTACTGCAGATAAAAATCGTTTTGCTGTCACTTCTAAAAAATGAATAATCAAAATCAATTTATTAAATCAAGTCACGATGTGATAGATGATATGTTACCATTTTCAGTTACAATAACATCTGTATGGCCACTGCCAAATGTGTGAATGTGGTCAATGGCGTCGCCAAGATTTTTTACTATTTCTATACAGCACTCTAACGCTCCATATTCATGTTTAAGGCTCTTTGCAGGTGGTGGACCAAATGTTAATCTGTCATTCAGCTTTGGTCCAGCATATATTTGAACTTCCTCTCTCTTAAGCATGTTACAGACCTCGTTAAATACGTTACCACTCATCAAATCTTCATGAATAAGAAGAGTTTCCATAGCATTACAAGCTAAAAAATATAATTAAAATAGATGTAAAAATATTTTCTCTGTTTACTAACCTGCAGGATAGTCACACTTTGAATCCCTAACAATTTTCAATGCTTTCTCTAAATCTGCATCTTTATCAATATACACATGACATATTCCTTCAGCGTGACCTAATACAGGTATATGCACTGATTGTTGTTGAATGCTTCGAACCAACTCTGATGAACCACGAGGAATAATTAAATCAATATGATCCTCCATAGATAATAAATCGCTTATTTCTTCTCTTGTTGATACCTTAGATTTCATAAAATTAATTAGTGGTCAAACTTTTCATTGTTTTTTATATGTTAAACTACCAATGACACAGCATTTTCTGCACCGACTGTAGCTAAGGATTGCTTAACCAGCTCCATTAGAGCTTTGTTACTAAATGCGGCTTCCTTGCCTCCCTTAAGCAATAAACCATTTGCTGACGCAATGGCGAGCGCAGCAACTTGAGGTAATGAATCTGGACGGGATTCGAAAATAACTAATAAAACACCAATGGGAACTGTAACTTGGGTGAGATGTAAGTTTTCTGCCAGTTTTGTACGCCTTAGTACACGACCAACATTCTGCAATAAAATTAAATATTAAAGTAATTAATGAAATAGTGAGCAACATGCTAAATACCTAGAGACATACCATATTAAAAAATATATTCATTTTTATTATTTCCTATGGAATTTGACTAGTCCAAAGGTGTTACTGTGTAGTGTGGATCTTATGTTTTTCTGATAGGATACATTTTTTGAGGAATTTTTAGATGGTTACTATATTTAATTACAGTATGGACGTGTAACAAACTGATCAATAAAAGCTGCTTCGAAACCTATACAAACTAAATCACTAAATTGCTTGAAGATATGTCATGTAAAAACCCATATTTTTATTCCTAATTGGAGCAAATTCTAACATTTATTGCTGAGCAACACTGTTTTGAACAACGAAAATTTCACTCTTACTCTCATTCTGAATTTTAGAATTTGCATTGTAAACGACAACAGTTTCACATTTGATCTGATCATAACTGTCTGTATGACAGGATCCTTAGAAAAGCATATTGAAACAGTGAGAAAGAGAATGAAAAGCAGATTAAAGTTTTTATACAATTATATTAAAAACTACGAGCTTAGCTCCCTAACAAACGTTATATTCACACGTACTCTTTCGTATTGAACAATACGCATGTGCTTTTAACATGCCCTAGAAGAGACATCAAATTTTGCTCTAATTTTGAAGTTCTTAAAAAATATTTAATGTTTCTTCTAGAGAATGTTTAAAGCACATATATATTGTTGATTATGAAAAAGTTCGTATGATTATTATAGGGGTTGGCGAGCGAAAGTCGCAGGGGTAGAGCCTCCTAATACCCATTGAAACATAATATTTGAGAATTATTCGACCACATTTTAGATATTTAGACGTGCTCGGTAATTGGATGAAGTGATCAAATATTATGTGATTTTTTTTGTAAAATTGCAACATTACGAAGTTACCGCATTAATGAATAACCAAGGCATCAGTTCGGATAAATTTTTAAGTATTTTGTAAAATATTAGCGACTTTTTACTATTTTAAATTCTTACACTAAACTTTAATATAATTTAAAATCTAAAGTGATGATAAAAATAATTATTAAGGACTAGGACTTCATATACTTTATTTGTTTTTAGGTCGACGCTTTTGCTATCCGCTGGTCAACGAAAAGTGCAACGATACAATATCAGCAATTTGTGAGTCATTGCACTGATAAAAGTGGATTTATGTAATTTAATATATTGGTCCCAGGTATTTAATCCGCCCCAGACGCCTTTAAAATCATATAATAAAAATACTATATGACATTAGTAAGGCAACAGCGTATTTCGATGATGTTATCAAGTCATCACAAATTACATCAGAACACAAAATCAATAAAATTAGTTTTACAACATCTTACAGAATACAATTTAAGCTTGAATTAGGATAAATATTATTTTTATCAAAATGAAATTAAATAAATATGTTAAATTGTAGACCCCAAAGATATTTATCCACTTTTGGACAAATTACCAACAATAAAAAATATGACACCACCATAAAACTATAACGAACTAAGATCATTTTTAATTTTAACAGTTAATTACTACGACAAATTCATCGATTGTATGAGGAGGGTAGGGGCACCTTTACATAAATTCTTTTGGGTGAATAAAATGTGAATTTGAATTTCTGAATGCGCGCAATTGTCTTACTTAAAATAAATCTTAGAAATAGATTTGTTGATTATACATTACAACCCATACCTCCCCAGTGCATTTTCAGCTGATAATATTGTTCTAAATAAGACTAAAATGCTTTTATTTGAGTAATCTTAGAGCTTCGATAATGCTAACCAACAAGGTTTTTGCTAACGGCCAAACTTAGTGGTTTCTAAAGTATTTTTGGTTGCTAAGTAAGAAAAAATTTTAAAAAATTTTAAAAAATTTTAAAAAATTTTTAAAAATCTACAGAGTGATTATCAAGAATCGGACAAAAAGTGACATTTTCACTTCCGATCCAGAAATGCGACAGTATATTTCAATTACTGAATAGAATACCCACAATTTTCAGCAAATATTAGCGCAACACCAAATTTTGATTTTCTTTTGATTTGCCTGATGCCAGAACCAAATTTATATATAAAATTTATCGGTTATCGGTTATGAATTTAATGAGGACATGTCTCTCCTGCTCTCGATCTCAATGTGTAATGCCAGATATTTAAATATGCTTTAATCATGCATAAATTGAGTAGAAATGAAGTTAAGTTTGTTAAGTTAAAGTGGCGGCCTTACATACTAAAGTCCACTTGGATGCAAATAAACTTACTTCCTTAAGACCTGACGTCGAATGAGGTTGCAGCGTATTTACTCGAAAATACTGCAATTATATATCCAATTTATAATTGAAGCAAAATCATTAGCTTTTTCCCAACCCATGTCATTGCAGAGTGAGAGTAGCAAGTGTAATAATCTAATCTTGTACTTTAAGTTCATCGCTCAAATTTTTCTAATTTTTTTTATAATTCCAGTTCTTGTCAGATATTTTAAACCTTGATATGTTTTATTAAGTTGCTTATTCATAAGTAGAAGATCATGAGAACATATAATTTTATAAATTCATAATTTTTATGGAGTAAGTATTGTTCAAATATTGTTTGTTTTTCGAGAATAGAGAATTAAAGAAAAAATCACATAAAATTGAATAGCTGCTTTAATAATACTTTAATACTTTCAAATACGAGGGTGGTTTGATAAGTCAGTGACTTTTTGAATTTTCCGCGCAGTTACTGTAATCTGGTAGATTACAGCTGACGGCAACACTGTTGCATTTGAAGTAACTGCGCAGGTAATTCAAAAAGTCACTGACATATTTCACTTCATGACAGTTTTTCAAATCGCAAAACCGATTTATATACAAGATGTGAAAGCATTAAATCTTTGAATGTTTTTGTTTAATAGCGAAACACACTAATATACGTTTTGCCATTCGGTTCTTGATCACACCTCCTATTTTGACTGCTTATAATAAATAAATAAATTAAATATTTAATTAAATAAAGTTCATACCTTACGGCTAGCGTCTGATATTTGTTTAAGTCCAACCGAGAGGTTTCGTAATTTCGCGGAGGTTAGAGTTAATCGCGATATTATCGGCTTAGGCAATCCAACGCGTTGGGCTTCCATCACATCCTTTGCGTTAGCGTTCAGTATAAAGTCTTCTTTTTCTGTTAACAAATCGGCTAAAGTGTTCACGACGCTTGCACGTTGCTCCGGTGTAAGTGCCTGCATCTGACGACCACCAATACGAGCTGTTTTTTAACAAAATTTTGTATATATGTTGCAAACATAAAACACTTATTTTTATACACTTTTTTTATAAGCTACTTTAATTTTTTAAGATTGGTTTTATATAAAATAAATGTGCTCACCATTTTCCGCAAGAACATCTACAGGCGTAGCAGAAACTTCTGTTGACTCCGTAAAAAAAGTTCCAACTTTTCTTCCACCAATAATGGTTTTTATAGCCTTTTCCTGCATGCCGTTGCATATTACCACGCTTACACCTCTATCTAAAGCCCAAGTTGCTGCTTTAACCTTGGAATCCATGCCGCCTGTACCAACCTAAATTAGAGTTCATTCATCCTTGATTAAAATCGCAATTTTTAAATTGTGCGAGGAGATTTCTTAAGTTAAATTGAAACACATTGCTTCAACAATTTGAAGCAATACATTTGTAACGATAATATAAACTATATTAACAAAAATATTCCAAACTCTAAAATTTGACATGCTATTCTTATAAAATTGTGAAAAGCCTATAAAAGAATTCGGGATCTGAATCGCAATATTGCAATGCAATTGCACCAAAAGACCATGCAAAATTTTCAATATGTCATGATGTATCAAATTACTACAATTACTTTTTTCAGTACAAGTTTTATTTTTATGTCAATTAAAAAATTATTAAATATATAATTTATTTAGTATAATATTAAAAATAAATAACACAAATTTACCTTCGATTTTTTACCAAATTCAATAGTACGACTATCATTTAATGTATACGTATGCATCAGCTTAGCTCCATCTTGCCATGGGGGCTTATTATAAATACCATCTACATCCGACATAAGAATGAGTAAATCAGCTTGTACTTCGGCTGCAAGCATCGCAGATAAACTGTCATTATCCTTTATCGCTATACCCTTTATGACACACGAAGTGTAGTAAATATAAAATTATCTTTCGTCTATAATTGTGACAATTGTTTACCTTTTTGGAACCTGCTGGAAGATCATCATCTACAATAAACATTGGAGGTGACACGGCATCATTTGTATTTATTATTGGTACTATATTTAAACTAATTAATTCGGACAGTGTACAAAATAAATTATTACGCGTTTCTTCGTTGTAGAAGTCAGGTTTAGTTACGAGAACCTGCGATAAAATTTATTCAGTGAATTTCAGAACTAAATATTGACATTCATACCTGTGCTATTTTTACGCCATATTGTGCAAACATTGCATCATAAAGTGACATAAGTCCTGATTGACCTACTGCAGCAGCAGCTCGAGGCTCTAAAAACATTCCTTCGTCCTGCAGTCAATAAAAAATTTTGTAAAAGTGTGCATAGCTTAAAAAGGTATTTACCGATCTATTTGGATCTTTAGGTGAGAGAGTTTCACGCATTGATAATGACATGAGAAGTTCTTGAGCTAATTTTTGTTTTCCAAATGCAACTGCACCACTTGTCACAATCATAACCTCCCGACCCTCTAAATGACATTCAGCAACCTTTTAACAAAAAGACTTCATTATACAATGATTGTTACAATAGCTTTCGTATGTGACAATTATATTACAAACATTAACTAACCTGTTCCACAATTGAAGCCAAACGTCCGAGTGCAAGCCCATGATTATCTTCTCGAGTTATAACTGCACTTCCTAGTTTCACAACCAATCTTCTTGCATATTTCAACTGACTTCTTTCAGTAAAAGTGGGCTGACTTCGATCGATCACTTGACGTTTTTCCGGTAAAATAACCTTTCAAAATGATGAAATAATTACTTTCACAAATTTTTTAAAACTTATCTAAAACCAATTATGCCAAATGGTGTGCAACTATTGTTAGCAGAGATCAAAGATATAAACTATATAACTATTCCAAACAGATTTTGCTGGTTAACGAAATATATAATGAATTGACTACAATATGAATTATAATAAATATAAAATGGATTTAGTCTCCAGACAATATGGAAGCCATTAGTGAATAGTTGTATTTGTTCTATTGATTAACTTTTATAATTTTATAAATAAATAAATTTTAAAATTAGTTGTCATAGACGTAGAAAATAAAAATGACGGTACGCAGAAAAAATGATTAGTTGCAGCAGAGTTCACACAAGGCAAAACAACATAAAAACACAAACAACACTAGTTTAATCCGATCAGCAAATATTTCGTACGCCAAAATATAATACAATTGCTTATCGTTTGTGTCAGCTGATTTAAGATTTCTCCTACACTTATGTACGACGAAAACTAAATGGCACTTTCAATGGCACTTTCAATGGCACTTTCTTATATATTTATGTATCTTAAAACGTCTAAGTAAAATTATCAATTGTAAGTGAATTGCGATTACCTATTAAAGCAGTGAGTTATGTTATTTTTAAAACAGACGTTTTTTATTAGCTTAACATATCAAATTTATATAGTTAATAATGAAGTAATTTAATTTAATTTAAAACGTGATCAATTTAAATAATGAACATATCCGAAGCAATAATGAACAACACAGAAATTAATAAAATTTTTATTGTGGTGATAAGCTACAATATTATTTAATCAGTTTTTAATTGTTACTTAAGTGTCTATAAAACTTATCGTTACGGAGCCGTTACTTCTCTCCGCTAAAAATTATTAGGGATACAACTCCGTAAAACTATAAGTAATATTATATCATATATATATAAATATTTTGTATACATTTAACAAATTCAAATAAAGATTTAATATTCAAAATTACACAATGACATTTTGCATTTATTATGGTTGCCATCATAAATCTATCTAGCAGAAACAGATGACCTCTTCGGGACCTCTTTAAAATCCAAATCTTCAAAATTTATGCCGATCTTTGAAGAACGTTTCAACGAGTTAAGAATTTTGGCCATTCTGGAATAATCTTGAAGACAATTTGTGTAACTGGATATTTTTATAGTCATATACCAGGAAAATCTGACAAGATCTTCAAAACGATCAGTATTTAAGCAAATGCCTCAAAAATCTTTTAATATTAGCACTTTTTTTGTAACTTATTTTACCAATCAACACAGTTAATTGTGAATGGAAGTAACCTATTGAATTATTGTTTGAATTATTTGTTTATAATATAAATACTTCAGCGATCATTGCATAAAGTCCAAAGGGAAAAAATTAAGCGTTCTGTCAAGTAACTGGTTTAATGCGGTAAATTTTTTTACTAATGGAATTCTAATCGGTATGGAAAAAAATAAACGACACTAATCGGTAAAACTTGTATTGGGGAATCATAAAATTTGAATTATGAAGTAACGTTTCAAAATGCATTTCATTTAAATTGGAATAGCAGTTGATGTTATTTTATACAGAATACGCTATTTTCACGTCAAACATTTCTTATATATAACAAAATAACATTTTCTTATTTTAATTAACTTATATTATTCGATAATTTGTAGCATTTCGTTTAATTTTTTAAATGAGTTTGTTTAGCTGCAGTGCTAAACACTTAGCACAGTTACACATTCGTCTGCGTTAATACATAGAATTTACACAAAAAAGTACATTTATAATATTCTTACAGGCTGTCTTGGTCCTTCCCCACTCACAGCTCTCCAAAATTTTAGAGAGCAACGATTTTCAAGCACATTCACAACCCCAAAAGTTTTTTTTAAAAACATATTTTATTTATCTTTAGTTCACTGCTTATTTATTAAATTTTTAAATCGACGAAAATATATACAATGTTTAGCTTGAAAAACAATTCAAGACGCCGATTATTATGTCTTAACTGTCAATCACCTCTAAGCGAACTAGCTATATCTTTTAAATTGAATCGTCTACCAAATAATATTTGAGCACAGGCATTATCTCTCGATAATGAAGCTCAACTTCGTGCAGTTGTAAATTATTCGTATAGTATGATTGGTTGTAAATGTATTGTTTTTGATAATATGAGCTAGACGCGTTATCAATCAAAAATAAACTTACAAATTGTAAACATATTTATTATCAGTCGTTTTAATATTTTTTTTTTTATATCAAGTAGGTCAACAATTTATTTGCTTGCTACTGCCTGACTAAATAAAGCATTTCAAACCCTACATAAAAATACAATCTGTAAAAATATCTATCTGTTGTTATATATGGAAAAGTAGTGTTGCTGGACACCTTATTTTCAATTGAATAAGCGTAGACACTTTTAACAGCGTTTCCAGTTTTTTACGTATATTTCAGGAGCTAGTTAAAGACATTAAAAATTCAAAATCGAATTTTTTAATACTCCTCTTTACTTATATTGTAAACCAAGAGTTGCAGTAAACTCTCTTTTACTGGAATTTTGATTTTAATTCAAATTGTATGTACAACAAGGCTATGTTATTACTTTCCTGCTTAATTTATCCATACTGATTTCTTAAGACTCGTACCTATAATCTCTTTTCAAGATCAAAATTGTTGATAACAGTTCAACGAGATACTCGCGGGTTTCATTTAAGAAACATCTTCGCGACATTTCTTTTTTCTTTACGAATATTCCTGATCATTTCTTTCTCTAGATACGGTCATAGTGATGTCATACTTTGTTATAAAATATTTCAGAAGGGCGTATGTACTTCCAGTACATCTAAACTACCGAGCATAATTATTTTGATAGCTGTATTAAGAATGTTATTTCTGATACGGCATGAAAGTTCGTTATCCGTTTGTCCTTTCATTATTACTATGCTATCGAGATAACAAAATTGTCAACATTGGTGATAGTTTCTGAAATGCCATCTTTTCCTACAATGACCGACGCTGTTATGTGGTTTCCACATACATTTTATATTTTTTCTTGTCATTACTTTTTAGACTTCTATTATCGGTGTACTTTGCAAGTAGTCCCAACATGAAATTTGTTCCATTCAAAGTACATAACAAATATCATCAGCATAGACTAAATCAGTAATTCTCAACATTTTTCTGTTGTGGTACTCTTATAACAATTTTAAAAATTTGGAGGAACACTAACAATAAAATAAGCTTGATCAAAATATAACTTACTTATAAATACACGATGTAAAATAAAAGTTAACGATATAAATTTTTAGTGTAAGTTAAATAATTTGTACTACTACGACAACAGAATGTTTATTGAGTGTTTAATTAAAAACTCAACTACACAGCAAGCAAAAAATTCCACGGCACAGTGATCCAAATCGAATAATTTTTAAGTAAATTTCAAAATCATATCAAAACTTTTTATTTGAACTGAAATCTTGGAAATGAAGCAGAAAGCACAACCATAAATCATATCCCATAAAATTAAATCATTTTGTGATTTTCTTATTTTTAAAAGTTTAATTTTAATTATTGAAATATAAAGGCATGTATTGTGCCTCTGTTGAAAGAATCACAAATTCCAAAAAGGTGCCAAAGGGAAATAAATATCAGTTTAAACATATAAGCAATCGAACTTATTATTTCATATATGATCACTAATATTTTGTTCCAACCCCAATAACTTTAGATCCAACGCATACATAATCTCTACTGCCTTCTAATATGAAGGTAGTCCAAGCCGAAGCAGAGTTTCAATTTTATAAGCAACAGCACTTTATCTACATACTAGTATCATACATACTATATTTTTGAAAATTGTCAAATACATAAAATTTTTAATTTCTGAATTTTAAGCAAATGAACCGAGTGCAATATTCGCAGATGGAACAATGAATTACGAGATACAACGAAATACCTGTAAGGCAAACAAATCATGAAGATGAAAATGCACAAGTTTGATGCTGAACCAGGACAGATGTGATCCACTGTTCAATCGCGGATATAGTAACTCTATATTCAGTACTCTAAATACTCTTAAAGAGTCTTAATCTTTTTTAAATACCCATCATTGTCCATAACTGACTAAATAAAATAAATTTGAATATTGAAATGCCAAGTTCTTCATGTTTCACACTCGGATCACTGGAATGCGATTTCAACAAAGAATCTTTTACAGTCTGATATCTGAGATCGCCTAAACTAGTCTTACCTCGCTTAAGCTCTCTAGTTGTCTTAGAATTAATACAGATTATTGAAGCTATGTCATAGTGACCAGCTTGTTTTTACTGTATAGTTTCCTAACAATCAAACAATCTTCTTGAAGCTTTATCGTTGCAATCAGTTTTTTGACGATATATTGTTTTTCTGGAATCCAACTAACGTATTGAAGCTTAATAGAACAAACCCAGCTTATTGAAGTTAAATTTATAAGTATGAAAGGCCAAGCGATCTAGAGTTTAGTAGAGTTTTATCAAAGGCGAGCACTGTCTCTAATAATCCCGGCAACAGTTAAATCCTTTTATTTTATCGAACTTATTCAGTAGGGTAGTTTTTGGATTCAAATTATAATGTTAATATAAAATATATACAGTAAATAAATTTAAATATAGTATAATTAACGACTATTTTTATTTTTAAAATAAAATCCGTTCTTTACCTACAAATTTTATTGTAACGACCCTTGGCGTTGCACTGCGGATTATGTCATTACAATACTGCATTTTACAAAGTTTCTTTTAAAAATTTCTATTAGTGACTCGGTAATGTTAGTGTGGTATTTAAAAAATGTATTTTTTAGAGTTAATGAAAATATATAGTACACTATCATAGTACTATCATAATATCCCACACATATCAAAAAATTTTTCATGAACACAAGCAGAAACAATACACTTAAAATAAGAGCGTCTTATGCAAAACACTGAAATGGTATATCGTTTTCAATATATAATGTAAAATCTTTGATATTCTCGTAAGTGTTTTTTCACGAAAGTAGTGCATTTTTGAAACGATCATTCATATAGTGTGTATTAGTGTATTTTACAGCACGTTCACAGTGCCTCATTAACACAGTTTTGCTCATTAATAAGGCCTTTAATAAGAATAATCTACCATACAAAGAATTTTATTTATTTAAATAAGCTCAGTATAAATAAATCAATTGATTTAACGAGGAAAAAGTCGAATGGCAAAAAGTTCAAAATAAATTTCCAGTTATATAGTTGATGAAATTTTAGAAAATATCAATACATTGACTAAAATACATCACAAAAAATATTTATAAGAAAAGTCTGATTTTAAATCTGATCAACCAGTTAATCACAAACAACAACAGCTTCTACAGGCACAAATTTTATCCCACGTTTGTTGGTGTACAAAATGAATAATATGGCCTGAAGAATGTAGCTCATTGGATAGTGAGTCGTTCTTTTTCTGTAGTCTGCTTGCATTTTAACACAACACTTTCCAGCAACTAAGCTGTATAGAGTTTGATCAATGAAATACAGCAATTCTAAGCAATCTTAGAAGCACCTTAGAAACTATCTTCACTTCCTACCTTAACGAAGCTTTAGAAGAAAAAATTCTAATTGAACTAAAAGAACAAATACTTATTGGAGTATACAAATACCAAAAACGCAGCGGTAATCTTATTGCAACCAAATAGACACATAATGCTAACATTTGATTTATATCATATATTGGAAAACTTCGGTATCTCGTAATATTAAGCAGAGCTTGGCTCGACCGTGAGCCAATATAACTCACTGTGCAGATTGGAGGACCGCAGAAACAAGTAAATACATCCATTGTTTTTTTGGAGAAAATGAAAACACGATAATGTTAAATTTAATTATATTAGTTCATTCATTTGAATTCATTTTTTATGGAAAACCATAAAAATAAAGTAATATAATTTTACCAAAATATATCAAGGGAAAATTAGAGTAATAGTGGTAAATTACAAACATGTGGCGGGCGTGCAAACATATTACCCGCTGCCCGCATGTGGCCCGTAGGCCGTGCTTTAAATAGCCGTGATATAAAGTAAAAGTTTTGCAATACTTTTCAAATGCAAAGCTGAGATGGAATGAACATGTAAAAAAAAAGAGAGATGAACTGAATATAAAATACAGATCAATCAAATGGCTTATTGGAAAGAAGTCGAAACTGTCACTTCATAACATGCTTTTAATTTACAAACAAATATTGAAACCAATTTGGACATATGGTATTCAGCTCTGGGGATGCGCTAGCAGCACACATGTTGAAACCATACAAAAATTCCAAAACTTTATATTAAGGGGTGTGGCAAATGCACCATGGTACGTAAGGAACTCTGATCTGCATCGTGATCTAGGGATAAATACGGTGGTGGAAGAAATACAGCGAAATGCAAGAATTCACCTGCAGCGACTGTACTCTCATCCGAATGATGAAGCTAACGAACTGACGTCAATAGAGCCAACACGTCGCCTTAAGCGTCTAAAACCTTGTGATCTTTGGTCGCAACCTGTCCGAAATGCGTGATAAATGAACTTGCGTGATTTCTGACTAAATTCTTTATAATTGTTAATTAAAATTGTTTGTTAGCTTATTATATTGTTAGCTAGTTACTCTTATAAAATTTATTTAATCAAATAAAATAAATTTATATATAAAAAAAAAAAAAAAAATACTTTTCAAATCTTATATAATGCAAGGCATGTTAATGCTTAGGAAACACTGCAAAGCAATATATAACCACACAAAACTGCGCCAAATACTCTCTTCTTCCATATCAACTAATAGAGCACATTATACACAAACTGCTCCGAAAAGCATCCAGCAACATCACCAGTTACAACACTAAACCCAGTTACTTAATAATAAGTTAATACAAAACATTCGATGATATGTTAAACAAAGAAAACTTACCAGTACGTCAGTTAATTACTTAACTTAAAAATTTCATCAATTTCACTATTTCAAATAATATTGTAAAGTCAAAGTAAATTTGACAAAATCTAAAAATAACAAAAACGTTTTAATATATAATAATAATAATAACGCACTAATATTAATTGAAACAACAGTACTTTCAAAAACTTTCTTCAACCAATTCAGTATAATCCAAATTCAAATTCTTTAAACTGATATAGGTCAACGACAGTGAATATGACAATATGACAAATACTTAAGTGCTCTTTTCAGCTCTTATCTTAAGCACAACAAAGTAACAGAGCAACGTAGAAGATAATGTCATTTATCTGGTTTGAGATGAAATTTTCCTTACTCCAATCATATACTTATACTGTCTTTTGCACAGTAAGCAAAACATAAATACTTCTGTCGATTTAAGGCACCTCTTCATATTATAAAAAAAAGAAAATTATTGGAGATACGTATGTTTCAACTGACCACATATTGACAATAGTAGATCGAATACTGAGCTCTCCCTTCACGACTTCTAAACTTAAATATAGAATTTTAAATTGTTTGTATAATATCCCTATGAAAACAATACTACGAGTAGTAGGCTTAGCATTTGCATTATATCCTACACATCTCAAATTTATTGATAACAAGGCTAATTGCGAAAAATATAAAGAATTAATTACACGATTGAATACTTTTTCTCTAGTCTTAGTCATATTAATTAGGGATCTATTAAAATCTTTGTACAGCGTTACTAGGAAACTTCCGAAATAAGTACCCTTTGATATAATGTTTGTAACGAACCTTTCTGGCCGGGGTTTTGCTCGCCGGATTCCAGGTTCAGTCCTACAATAAATTTGTTTGTTAGGAACAGTGGAACGTGTGAATACACGGTGGATGGTGACGTTGGTGCGGTGATGTGGTTTGAAGAAATGTGAATTTCTTCTTTTTAACAATGTATTTGGCGTAGAAATATTACTTTCGACGCCCCTGAAGAAAAGGTTTGAAGAAATGTGAATTTCTTCTTTAAAACCAATGTATTTGGCGTAGAAATATTACTTTCGACGCCCCTAAAGAAAAAAAGGTATGAAGAAATGTGAATTTCTTCTTTAAAACATGTATTTGGTATGGGTGATAATGTTCATGGGTTATTATCACCTTACCGAGTAATTGATTAACGAAATAGGGTTTCGTTATAGGTAATGAGTAATAGAAATTTATATTTCTATTACTAACGAAATGTTAATTTCGTTTTTTCTAATAATTTTTAATAGAAATATGTATTAAAAATTATAATTTATTAACGAAAATATGATTTCGTTTTAGTAAATGAGTAATAGAAATTTATATTTCTATTACTAACGAAATGTTAATTTCGTTTTTGATAATGAATTTTAATAGAAATGTGAATTTCTATTAAATTAAAAAAAAATTAATAAAAAAAAAAAGAAATCGAGATGTAAATTTCGATTTGTGGTGCTTTCAGCATGTGTATTGTGGAACAACCTGTTCGCAGCTCGATGTCTTGCTGAATCCCCGTCTACTGCTTTTGCTTCGCCTTTTATACCTGCGATGTGCGAAGCAAACAGTATATTTGTTCTTGTAATTGCAACGGTGCGTTGTTTACAAGTTTTTCTATTGTTTTTGATGTGTGTTGTTTTTTATTATATTTATTTTGTTTTGTATTATAATGTGATTGTGTAGTAAAATTTACGAGTGTAAATTTTATGTTACATGTTGAACTTTCAAAACTAAGACATATCAAACAAAAGGGCTGGGAATCGCACTGTTTAATTTAATATATATATATATATATAAATAACATAATACATATAATATAAAACCTTTAATAATTTATTAACAACACAATTTAAAAAGCCTAAAAGAAAAGGTGTGCAAGAGCTGACAAAATAAATTAATTAATTATCTTATCCAAAAAAATATCGTCAGATACAAAAAGCTCAACGGCAACTATAATTTTAACTCTAACTCTTTTCAATTTTAGAGCATTCCCGCGGAACAATATATGATTCCAATGATATTTCAATGTGTATTCAATTAAATAATGCTTTTTTTATACTAAATTTATATAATGAAAAATAAAATACTATACTTTAAGAAAACACTATGCATTCATGCAAAGCAAATTTAAAGCGATATTTCAATTATTAAACTAGAAAGTACTTTATAATCACACTCAGCCCATTCTCCTGACATTGACAGAATATTATTTTTAACCATAAAAACTTTGCTAACCTTCTTCTTACCGCACCAATCCTTAAATCAAGCAAATTTTGCACCAAATTAAGTAGCGTTATTTTCGCAATAATTTGATGAGTCGACATCAGTTCGATTTTAAAAGAGGCACAACTGATGTACTGCTTTATTTTGAAATCTACGCTTCCACAGCTTTATCACCAACAAAACATTTATCCACCTTGAGAAAATGTTGATGAAGATGGAACTCATATCGTTCATCTTATGTTAAGAAGTGACTGAGTTCAAAAAATCTTAACTTCGTGAGAAATTTTCGTATCAAAAGGAACTACGATATTAAAAATAATAACGTCATTTAATTATACACTATATAGAACACTGTATATAGGTATATAAAATCCCTGTCAGCTACTGGAACAAACATAATTAAATATTTGACAACAAATAGCTGACAACAAATAGCAATTCAATTATATTTATATGTTTTCAATATTCTAATAATCATTTAATAATAATATTATTTATATTATCTGATGAAGTGATAAACAATAATTCAGTCAAGGCATAAAGAGGGGTTTTAAAAATACCTCGAGTTAAGAAAGAGTAAAAGTGCTTAAGTGCACTGGCTTAAATAGCTTCAACATAATATAAAATATTTATAATGTGAATATATAAAACAAATATCAATTTTTATTAATACGTTCATAAGCTGAAACTGAAACATTTTTCGCCTTAAATCAGGCGAGTTCATTTATATGAAAGTTCTGTGTATGGTAAATTATACTTATTAGCAGCTTTAATGAGCAAAGCTGCCTAAATGAAGCACTGTGAACGTGCTAAGAGCGCAACTGAAATCTCAATATTAGAGAATATCGATTATGTTCTTATAATATATGCATCTATAGCAAAAACTAATATTAAAATGAAATTATTATCATTCCATTTTGCTGCTTGAAGAAGGATTTGTGATTCCCAAACATCACCAAATAATTACATAATGCTGTTGAAGAATACATCAAATTCTACAGTATAGAAGAAGTCATCTGATATAATAACAAAGAAACTTCACACGCGCTTCCACTATCACAAATTTCATTCAACTGTCCGATCAGGAGTTTTTAGATATCACCTTCTTAAACCTGCTTATATTAAAAATTTATATTAAAAAATTTAAAAAAAAAGATAGAAAGAAGAATCGGTTCATTATAGAACATTATTACAAAAATTTCAGTGCGAAAGGTTCAAAGATCACAGTACAAACAATCTTCAAATTGTTTGGTGTCTTTGTAGAATAATTTAGAAATGATTGAATAAATTTCATATAAGTTACGGCCCTATTAGCTAATCATTTTCTATATTTTTGCAATACTTAATACTTAGCTGCGATATTTTCAAACAGATGTGATTTTTAGAAAATTGATAAAAATGAACTTCAGTAATAAGTACTCATTGTTCAAATAAAACTTGATCAATTATTGCCTTAATTGCACTCGATATCAGTAAATATTTTCATAGAATTGGTATTTATCTCTGCTTTTCAAAAATGAATCAACGTTCAGGTTCGCATTCATAGCCTACATTTTACAATAACCTTTCATTATATTAATTGTGTGCATCACTGTTCAATTTGATAAAAGTGATAATTTTATCTCATTGTTAAAACATAGTGGTTCGTTATCTGTAAAATACATTTATCAGCATTTTTAATGGTGAAACAGTTTAATTCAAATCAATTATTTAAAAAGTGAACACTATTGCTCTTATTTGGAATAATTTGGAATAAGATTTGTAACTCTTACCATACATATGGAATCAAGTACGAAAGATCAATGTGAAAGTATTGAAAATGGTGGTATTGGTAAAAATCGGTAAATTTTATATTATATCCAACATCGTGACTCATAAATAAGTTTATATTTTATTTTCTATACTTGAAGGAAAAGAAATGAAAAACCACCTTTGTGGGATTCTTTCCAAGATCCCCCATCTAAACGATCTACAGGATCAGCAACAAATTGGGGAAAGCTCAATATTTTTTTAAAAATATTTAAGGCGTTTACTTACGTATTCGTTTTTTTTACCATAATTATAACAACAATTATATCCAAGTTATCATTTATGTTGATGGTTGCGCAGATACAAAACCGACGTCTGAAGTATTGCGTTGTTCAAGGTAAACCTACAGATTCTATGTACATCTAATCTACTAAATACATTATTATAATCAAAACAATTGCATTTATTTTAAAAGATATGGTAAATTCTTTGACTCTGCAATTGCCGAAAGAAGAACAAATAGCTTGGGTGTGGGCAATAATTATTTCTTTCTCTGTTCCGGAAATTTTTACATTCTTTCGATCTTTGCGAATTTTTATATTTAAATACGTTAAGACGCCAACACGACTGGAAGTACTTTTGGTATATTCTATTGTTTAAATACCTTATATATTTGCAACTTTTAATGAAAATAATAATTAAAATTTTGAAGGTGTGTTTATTCGAAATACTTCATGTGATTGGACTCGCTTTATTTACTTTCTTAGTATTACCTAATCTGGACTCAATTAGAGGCTTAATGCTTTCCAACTGTGTTTGCTTTATACCTATTTTATTATGTAAGTAAATTTCCACTAATATTAATAGACTTTATTTTATGAATATATGCAGACCGTAATCTATGTACGTCTTATAATTTATAAAAGTTAATTTATAATAGTTCATTTATAATAGTTATATTATTTTTAATAATAATCGGCTTCAATTAAAAAATCCTTAGTATCTCAAAAATGTGTAAGGGTATATTATTGTATCACTTAAACAATTTAAATGACTTATTTTTGAAATATTAGGTGATTTTTATCTGAAGTTTTGTTTGATCATTTTATTTTTTTTTTGTGTCGATGTATCTAGAAAAAATTATCAAAAAGGAACCAAGAAATTATATCCGAAAATTCCGCGAGGTATATAGAAAGCAACCTATACAGGAATGTTTTATGTTTTTACCGTAGTCATATACATATATAAATCATATTATTTTATAATAATTTTAAAAAAAATTTTTAGTTGTTTTCAGCAAAGTCACACTAAATTGGAGCTCAATCATTGGTTTCTGCACTGGCATTTTAGCTCTTGTATTCCAGGCGACCTCATTTGTTGTTTGGCCGGCTATGTCTAAATTAATTAGTATACAAATTTTAATAGTGCCATTAATATTAATATCTTGCCGTTGGTGGGAAAACTATACCTACTTAAATTCCGGCATTGGTAAGTTAGACATTTTTACGAGTACATGATACTTTAGGAACTACTGTACTTCCTTAAACCGTTTCAATTACGCACGTTTCTTAAAATTACATTTTATGTAACATGCTCAATTAACGGGTTTATTGCAAAATCTGAATTAAAAAGAATAAAAAATAATAATTTAAACATTCCAGAAAATGTAAAAGAAGGAATGTACGGTGTTCTATACATTTCAATATACATATTAAGATATACAGACCTATTCTGTGCACTTTATAAACTTGTCAAAATTGACTGCTGTAAAGGTTTTGGTATTCTGTGACATAAATAAAATGCTCTTTTCCTTGTAAGTTGTCAATACTACAAATGCTGTTGACAACTATAAAAATATGCTCTTTTTAAGCATTTTTTATTTTTTGCATGCATGACAAATATTCTTACTAAAATATACGCTCTTTACAAGCATATTTTTTATTGTTATTTGAATGCATGAAAAATGCTTTTGGCAACTTAAAATATGTGCTCTTTACAAGCATTTTCTACGAACAGTTACGAACAATTACGAACAGTTTTCTATACAAAACACTTTACACCATAGTGTGGTGAGAAGCACTAGGTACTTGAGCTTTGAAATTTGTCAAGATGTGTCCAGAATATCAAAAAGCTTTCTGCTATATAAATATCAAAAATTTTATTAAAAAATTTGACAAATCTGTCAAGTGCACAGAATAGGTCCGATAAACTATATAATTAAAATTTATATTAGTTGTATTTGGCAGCTCCGACGTATAGCAAATACATAACAATTCGCTTAATTAAAATCGCTAATTTGTACGCAAAACAACAACACTATTTTCTCTATCTGAACAACTATTCATGACTAGTCGTGGCCAAACATCTTAGCGACTATAGAAAAAAATGTTACCACAGCGAGAAGCGATCTATTGAGAATCTTCATTAATTAAAAATGATCGAAATTGTGGAAAATAAATATTTTAAAATTATACAAAAACTTTCAGGAGTACATGAAGGAATTATGATTGAAAAGCGCTTTAAATTTTTTAACTTCTTAGTTGCTTACATTATGTGCAGATGTGTCAGATCAGCTTTCTGATCATAACAATTGACAGAGTGGAACAGTGATGCCAGTATGTTACTTAGCAACTGTAGTAAGCAACTTGTTGATTTTTGCCACCGTTCGGAGATGAGGAATACACCAACTGTCGATTTTAAAATAATTTGCTCAAGAGTGCTTATACCTGTACTTATAAAAAAAGAATGGTGTTTCAGTAATGGAAACTAATATCTTACTATTATTGTTTCATTGTAGCGCATTTTATAAAAACCATGCGGAAAACAAAGTCAAGATATCAAACATACCTGTTTCTTTCACCAATAAAAATTGTACTGTTCTCAATTGTTGGATTCGCCTTACATGGATATCGTTTTCCAGAATATTTGTCAAATTTCTCGTATGCATGGAAGACACATCATTTCAGAATTGAAAACGTTAAGTACTAATTATTGTATTAAAATAGGTTAATTTTTTAAAACAAATGTTTTGATCATTTTAGGTATCTATAGAATTATCATCATTTTCTGGTTTTAATGTTGAGTCCAATTCAAGTGCTTTGTTTTACGTTTTATTTCTACAAATTGTTTCTTCATATTTATGCTATATTTTTGCGAAATTCGCTTGCAAAATTAAAATTCAGAAATTTAGCTTTTCTTTGCCCTTTAGTTTGATTGATCCTATATCTGTGGCCATTATTATATTACTGACATTTTGGCGAGATTCAAATGTTTGTGTATTTCATAACTATGTACCTGATTATTTGAGCTTTAATTCACTTTCTTCGAAAAATATATTAAGTAGTTTGACAAACGATTATCTTTGGTTGTGGGTGTTATGGTGGTTATCCCAACTTTGGGTTACAGCTCATATTTGGTATCCAAAAAACGATAAAAACTCACCAACTGAAAAGTTGTTCGTTTGTCCGTGGTATTGTCCATTCTTGATTGCTCAATGTATTACGATGAATCGACGCATTATTGACTGGAGCGAAGAATACATAGGCAGTAAAGTAAGTACTATATTTTATTAATAAATTTAAAATTAAAGTTTTAAGAGCATAATTACGGCAATTAAATGTCATGTGACAGAATTTACCAAATCATAAAGATGCAGATCCTACATCTGATGTATTGGAAAGTGATAAAATTCCGCAATTAATTATATGCGCTACTATGTGGCACGAAACTTTAGATGAGATGATGGAGTTTTTGAAATCAATTGTTCGTTTAGACGAAGATCAATGCGCACGGCGAATGGCAAAAATTCATATTAATGGTGGAAAACCTGATGATGAATACTATGAATTGGAAAGTAATTTATATATATATCTTAATATATCTTAAATTGCTTAACTAATTAAAAAATATTCCTTTTCTTTTTATGTCTAGCAAATATTTTCTTTGACGACGCATTTATTTTGGATGAAGACTTGTGCGAAAATTTGAAAAATCCTCCGATAAATGACTATGTTAAAATACTTGTAACAAGTATAGAGAAAGCTGCATTTGAAATTTATGGGGTATTTATGAAAATAAAGGCTCCAATAAAAACTGAAACACCTTATGGAGGACGTTTGGTGTGGACCTTACCCGGCCGCTCTAAACTGATCGCACATTTAAAAAATAAAGATAAAATTCGACACAAGAAGCGTTGGTCTCAGGTTATGTACATGTATTATTTGCTAGGATTTCGAATCATGGAATTGGAAAATTTATCACCACGGCGTAAAACAATCATCGCAGAAAATACATTTTTATTAGCACTTGATGGAGATATAGATTTTCAGCCCAAAGCCGTACAGTTACTATTAGACAGAATGAAGGCTATTGAAGAACTTGGTGCAGCATGTGGTCGTATTCATCCTGTTGGCAGAGGTCCAATGGTTTGGTATCAGATATTTGAATATGCAATCGGCCATTGGTTACAAAAAGCTACCGAACACGTCATTGGTTGTGTTTTGTGTAGCCCAGGTTGCTTTAGTTTATTTCGAGGTAGTGCGCTTATGGAAAATAGTGTCATGAAAAAATATACTACAATTTCCACTGAACCTATGCATTACATACAATATGATCAAGGCGAAGATCGATGGCTATGTACTTTAATTCTTAAGCAGGGATTACGTGTTGAATACTCTGCAGCATCTGACGCATACACACATTCACCAGAAATATTTAACGAGTTCTATAATCAACGTCGTCGCTGGGTACCTTCCACAATTGCCAACATATTTGATTTGCTTTCCGATGCGGATATGGTAGTTAAAAATAATAGCTCCATATCAACGCCTTACATTATATATCAAGCCATGTTAATGGTGGGCACAATTTTAGGACCAGGAACTATTTTTCTTATGATGGTTGGTGCTGTTGTTACTGTTTTTAGCATTGATATATGGACAGCGTTTCTTTGGAATTTCATACCTCTTCTATGTTTTATATTATCTTGTATTTATCTCAAACAACAGTTTCAGGTAAATTTAGTTATAAATATTGTATTTTAAATATATTTTTATTTTTCGCAGTTACTATTGGCTTTTGTAATTAGTTCAATGTATTGCTTGGTGATGATGGCCGTTTTAATCGGAATTATTATTCAAATGATCGATGATGGACCCTTTGCTCCTGCCTCTCTGTTTTTTCTCTTAGTGTTTTTACAAATATTTATTGCTGGTAACTAAATATTACATCCGTATAATTTATAATACCTTAAAGATTATTTATATTAAAATAAGGCCTCGTCCATCCTCAAGAAAGTGCTGCCCTAATATGTGGTTTTATATATTATATAACTATACCTTCAATGTATATGCTGCTTTTAATATATTCTGTGTTCAATATGAATGACGTTTCGTGGGGTACACGAGAGGTGGCGGTTAAAAAGGTAACAGTTTTCACTTGGTGCATATTTTAAAACTACATATAATAACTACCAATATAGGTGACTGATAATAACGAAAATGCAGAAGAGAATATTGAAAGTAAAAACTATTTACCCGGTTGGATAAATGATCAACTTTTAGTAAATTCTGAGTTGGGTGAAATATCATTGAAGGAAAAGCGATTTTGGAAGGATCTAATTAAGCAGTATTTGAAACCGATGTTTCACACAAAAGAAAAGAAAGCGGAAATCGCAGAAAGTTTACAGAATTTGCGTAATATGTTTGCCTTTGCTTTCGTTATGATTAATTCGATATTTGTGTTAGTGGTATTTCTTCTTCAGTTAAAAAAAGACTATTTACACTTAGAATGGCCACTGGATCCGACAGATTACATTACATATGACGACGATAACTCACAGATTTACATATATCGCTCTCATAAGGAATTAGATCCAATAGGCCTGTGTTTCGTAGTCTTTTTTGGTTTAATCTTAATAATACAGTTTATTGCTATGTTCTTTCATCGATTTGCAACTATTTCCCAGTTACTAGCAACTACATCCCTGGATTTCTTTGGCAGATCAAGCACAGTATGATTACTTTGTACTTTTAATGTTTACTTTAATAGTATAACATTTTAGATAACTGATGAAGATGCTGCTCAAGAAATAAAAGGTAATGCAATAAATATAGCTCGTCAGCTTCAACGACCAAAACGCTTAGATGAATACAACGAAGAAAAAAATTATGATAATGTACAGGATGGAGAAGAGAGTGAATATACACCTAAACGACAGACCATATTTAAATTACATGAAAATAGGGATAAAAATCAACTGGATTACAGTGATTTGCCAAGGAACTTTGAACGTCGGTTTTTAGGGGAAGGTAAAATATGATTTTAATGAAGATTTATGACTATTACATTTGTTGAAATTATATTTTTACACAATCATATATAATACATTTATTTACAAATTAATAAATTTTAATTTTAGATGATATCAAAGCTAATCAGATTTCTATGAGCAGAAAATCTTTAATGATGTTGAATGAGACCAGACATAATGCTAAGAGGCGTCTGACTCAGCAACTGCGACGTAATACAGAGATAAATGAAAATTCAACACTAACTTATCAACACCCCTCATATGATTTGAAAATTTTATAAGATTTTTTATATATGAAATATTAATAAATACACTTTCTTTTTTGTTAGTTAATAATACTTTAAAAGAGTATATTTATGTGTATTGTACATATGTATATGTAGAAAGGCGTATTATAACATATCGCAATTAAAGTGACGGAAGCTCTTCCTATAAAAAACTTAACTATATTGTTTATTTTATAAATAATAATTTTAATTTTTTTTTTTAATAAAAGGGAATTACTATTGAACTATTGAATATATTAACTATTGATTCTAAAAATGAAGAATATAAAAACAAAAAATCGTTTTTCACTTTACTAGCTTATAGACATATCGCTTTAACAGATTAACGACGAATGCTGCCATTATTACTAGAAATAATCAAGCACTTTTCTACAAATTAATATCCGTTTGAAGGCCCCAGTGACAGAGTACCTTACACTATTCTCTTCATAGTACGCGCGTCAATTGACGTATTCTATTTTATGATGTATTTGTTTTTTCGCATTTGCTTATAATGAAATAATAGAAAGTATAATAATTAATTTTAAAACAAAGTATAAATAATAATATAATTAAATTCGAATTATTTTTGTTGTATTCATTTTAGTGACAAAAGTATTAAAACAAAGAAATGAGAGCAAAGCGCAAATCATAAATTAAAACTAAAATTTTATACTTTAAAATTGTAAAAAGTTTAATCAAATAATTTAAATGCTGTTAACTCAACTCTTATAATAATATTTATTAAGAAAGTAACACTGACCTTCCAAATAATGATTTATGGAAAGTCGCTGAGGTTAGTGCCCCTAAGGGTGACTTACGAGTACATGAGTACTTGTCTTTCTTAACTAGCGATCCATTGGCATTCTTGACAATTGTACAAAAGGCTTTTAGGAGTTACAAAATTAGAATATTTATTTAATAGAAATGTTTTTGAATAGTAAGAAAATCAAATAAAAATTTTTCATTACCTTGAGTTACTTGAATTTTTATTATTACCTGATCTTGAGGATACAATGAGGATACTGTTTAAGTATCGATCTGAAAAAGACTAAAACTGTTCTGAATACTTATATTGGTAATTATTGAAAAAAGGGTAATTATAAAAAGGGCAGGAAACAATAGTTTATCAATGGACGCAGTGTCACGGAAACCTTATATTTGAGCTCATCAAATATTAATAATAAGACAATATTTTCAATCATTACTGAGGTTCTGAAAATAACTGCAAACATTAACAATGTTGGTGAATGAAATTCTTATCCAAAGAGTTTTTCCAATAATAGAATTGCAATCAAATTAAAATTTATCAATAAAAAAATATATTGAGGAATCAGTATGAATCTTTTTTAAATGCAAGAGTTTTCATTGGTTTTCTATAGCATATAGTATTCCGAAAATAAAAATTGGAAATATTGTACTAAACCAAAAAATCTCAAACCTAATTTGTATAGAAATATTAATTTAAAAAAAAAAATTGTAAGAAATATTATTAGAATTGAAATAAAAATTATTATACATAAAATTAAAAATTTTTACATTTACTCACTTTATTTTCACTTGCTCAAAAAGTATGATTCATTATTTTCATTGTCTGCTTTGATTAGCTATACCTCAAATACTATTTTTTATTTCAGAAATTTCTGCATGACCTGCGACCGATAGGATCCATTTCTGATTATTTTGACCAAGAATATCCAAATTTTCAAGACATCACCAGGGTTAATATCAGATGATAGTATCAGTTAAGATGAATAAAAAATGGTTCTGATAGTTATGATCAAGGTTAAAGCACACACATCTGTCTATCGCTTAATTTTCTGCATAAAAGATAGTTGTGTTTTTACCTAGTGATGCCGAGCATTTAACTTCGGCTCATAAACACCTACTCCAGATCCGTCTTCATTGAGTGAATAATCCGTATATAAAGTTAGCTTCGGAAAAGTGTTATCGACATCGAATGATTTCAGTGATTTTTAGGAGTTAACCGCCCACTTTATTCTTGACGTCAGTATATTCTGTACCATGCTATTGTTAAGGAACTGAAAGTAAGTTTATAGAAATAAACTGACTTTTTTATCTTCACTCACTGTTATGAAGATAAAAAGCTGTCATCATCTTTATTGAGATTTATATGGGATATACCACTTCTTTTTTCCATCATTTTGTAGAGTCGTTATATCTCTATAATATTGTAAATAATTCCATACAAATTTTTAAAAATGCCACATTTCGCTTCTTATTGTATTGTATAGACATAGAGTGCTTTTGTATTTTGACCACTCGCTATTTCTTTTCGATAAATTATGGGTGTTCCCGATAAAATAATAAATATTATCAAAGCTATCTATGAAGGTACCCTTGCAAAGTCTTACATGGTGGTGAGCTCATCGAAGCTTTCGTGTGCCGCACAAAAGTAAAACATGGCTGCGCCTTGTTTCCGCTTTTGTCTTGGATTTAGTCTTAGACTTAGTATTTGAAGATATAGAAGCACGCATGCCTGGTTTAAACTGGAGGCTAAAAGGCAGACTAGCTGATCTTAAATATACTGACGATATTGTTTTCCTGTCAAACCATCATAGCGATATGTAACATCAACTTACTTTGTTAGAAAACGAGACCAAGAAAGCTGGCTTTATAATAAACTGCGAAAACACGAAATCAATGAGAATAAATTTTAATAGTAGCACAGTGCTACGCAGTAGCAGCACCGATATTGCAGATGAAGCCAGGTTTGAATACCTCGGCATACGTCGATTGTAGGATACGTAAGGCACGCGTTCGGCAGACTCAAGTCGATCTGGAAGTCTACTATCATTACATGGAAAACAAAATTAAAAATACCTTCTGCTCAAAAAGCGCTCGGTTTTTTGACCAAACACGGAACCACTGTCATCGCTCAGGCACCGAAACTCAAATTGCCCTTTCGTGGTAAGCGTTTTGAATCGATTGAATTGGTAAAAGAGAATTCGCTGCACGGGCCTACGAAAAGTGCATGGCAGATTGGGTTGGGATATGTGTATCGCTTCAGAAGGAGCATATTTTGAAGGAGATAAAATAAATTTGGAGTGAAATTTAAATTTGTGTGTTTTATTTACAAAATTCGAATACTTTTTGAGCAGAAGGTAAGTAGACTAAATTTGTAATTTTGTTAAAATACAAATATGTTCTAATAATAATAATAGTAACATGGTTTTAGAATGGCGAAGATTTTTGCTTGATATAGTGAAGTCGAAACGGAGGGGTGATAAAATTTATTAATACCTAAGTCCGTGAAATATACCCGTTTTGATGTGAAATCTATCATCAATATTGACCCTCTAGTTAAGCTTCGTATCAAGACTTACTTCTAGATACTTAATCTTGTACCCTTGCCGGTGAGTCCATGGACCATGATTTATTGTAGAAAGCACCTGGTCCTCTACCCGACAATCCGAAGGAGATGAATATTCCACTTAGCTAGGATTCGGCTGGATTGTCTATTTCCTCGGAATAGGAAAGAGATCTTCTTGAGCCTGGCCCAACTAAAAAGACCCACACAAGGATGAAATTATCCGGCACTAGGCCAAAAGGATGAAGACTTTACTTGCCAAGGGCATTCCACTGGAAAGAGCTCGGTCCTTGACTGCAAAACCGTCCAACGTGACTAGCGAAAGGCAGGTGACACCAAAAAGATCTCGATCGGACAGCTCCACCCCAACATCTAGCTCCTAACCGACAAAGCATTACAGGGCAAAAATCCAATGAGAAAATTGGTGAAGTACAAAAATACATCCTCGATGAGATGTACGAAACTTGTTGAGTTTCTGGCATGAAGCCTCACTTTACTGGTTACAGTTTAAAGCGCGGATGGCTTATCATAAACTGTATAAATGACGAATGGTGAGATGGTGATTGTTTTGGACCCCATTTCGTCTGAAAAGGTCGACTAGCCGGGCAGTAATGACTTAGTAGTGCCTTGCTGAGACGAAGACAAAAGGGAAACAGGGTAAAGGTTGTGATTGATGACCATCAACATCTGCGATGGCTCGTGCTAAGGCAAGCAGACAGAAACCGAAAATGGGTTTTAATTCCGGGAAACTAAAATTAATAATAGATAAGGGCAAAAGCCGAAAACCTTCTGCTCTCACTGGTCGTCTCAGGATGTGGGAAAAAAAGACACGGATGCTCCTGAATTGCTGTGTGGCACAAAGGGCGGCAAGGTGCGGAAGGACCAGTCTGGGAAGTAATGTCCCGGACTCTGTCACGATCGTAAGACTCTTGAAGGCAGCATCAAATCAACCTCCACTGGGCTATAGCAGCCTCCTATAGGCTTAAAATCCACAGGCCACAAACAGGTGCAGAAACGGTCTGCAGTAAAAACATGTAATTAATTTATGACAATAATGTTGATCGTCCTAGAGCGGTGATAATGATTAACAAAACCATTAAATCTCTTCCAATTTCAGAGCTCACACAACGTGAACTGGTGGTAGTACAGAAGAAGTACCTAGTACTAGGGAAATAATAACAATTGTCCTTGCATCTATGCACCTTCCTGGCGAAGCAGAGGATCGGTGTCTCTCGAGCTCCAGCAAATACTGCCATATCTGAAATATGTAGTGGGTGATGTGCTGCGATACTAACACACAGCAAAGGGTATGGCGAAGCACGGACACTAATATACGAGGTTAATGGCTTTTTAATTATAACACTACTAATAATTTAATGGTGGTAAATAAATAAATGAACCTACTTTTGTAAATACGGTAAGGGTAAGATATTAGATCTCACGCTAACGATCGCATTTATATCTAACAATATTTCAAATTGGTTGGATGAAGACCAATTTCATCGCTATGTAAGCTTTGATTTGGAAGGGGAAGTTGAAGACACTTTCGAAATAAGAAATGTTAGAAAGACCAACTAGTCACTGTATAGAGCAAAAACATTAACCTTGAAGTTAGCAAACTTGAAAATAACTGTAAACTTGTTAAAAAGAAACGTTCCATGGTGGAACTGAAAATATTGCGCAAAAAGGCCCATCAGCTCCTTAATAAAGCGAAATCTTGCGGGAACTGGGCATCATATAAAAGCGCCTTAACGGCTTACAATACAGAATTAAGGAAATCAAAGGGAGAATCATGAAGGAGGCACTGCGAACAGATTGAAATGCTCCCAGCGGCTGCAAGACTCCAAAAATCTCTCAACAAAGATCACTTAAATAGTCTCTTTACACTAAAAAAGGCTGACGGAAGCCGTACGGAAAGTCTGGAGGAAACGGGACAGCTATTGCTGGACACTCACTTTCCAAGCTGTGCCATGTTTGTTGAGACCACGAAAACCATCGAGAATACTTAGTGCCTACACAAAGAGAGCTCTTATATAACTTTCGCAGTCAATACAACTAAATGGGCCATCTCCACTTTCACCTTCTATCGACAATATACAACGTAGTTTTCTTCAAAAAGGCGTTGATATATTGGCACCGATATTAAGAAATATATATTTTGGATAAGTCTTAAACTAGATATGATACCTGAACATAGGGCGAAGTTTAGGGTAGCTTTCACACCGAAAACACGCAAAAAGATGGACCACACGCCGAAAGCTTCTTTTCTGCTCAAAGCGATGGAGAGATTCCAGATCAATATATCAAAGAAATCTACATTAAAGCTTTACCTCTTGTAATGAACCTTTTTATCAGCCGAGGTTTCGCTCATCGTTACAAGAATATTTCTTTATAACCCTGAATCTTCTCGTATAATAATTTTAAGACCGGTTAATTTTATTTTAATTCCTTTATTTATTTTTTTTTACAAATTAATTTTTACAATATGTATTACTTATTTACTAACAACATATATTGCAATATATATTGCATATATTGCGAATATTGAGAATTACTATAATTCCTGTAATAATGAAGAAAATCTGACCAATGGTGGACTAGGAACCAACGCTACCGACAAGGCTGCGTGCTACGGATCAGTGTTACCGACTGGGCTACACTGGTGGACTAGGAACCAACGCTACCGACAAGGCTGCGTTGCTAAGGATCAGTGTTACCGACTGGGCTACACTAGTAGAGTAGGAAGCAATGTTAATAAATTTCTTAGTTACCTGGTTGAATATTACTTTTGGTTCTGCCAAGTGTTCTGCTCCGTGGCCTGTGATCAAGTGTCTTTACGTTAATTTACTCCTCCTTTTATATAAATCTTGCGAAACGGGACTTCTAACTGCCGAGTGCATATTGTGTAGCTTTCTTTTAAGTTGTTATTGCCTATTTTAAATGCCTGCAGCTGGTATGTTTACTGTTGTTGTTTGCTGCACATTTATTAAAAATTTGGCAAAATAATTACACTTAAAAAAAAAGAAGTGTTATCACTTAATTTATATATTAAGGAGGATTACATTTTTTTTCTTTTTTTATTAAATTAATAATAACTTAATAATGTTGATATTTTATACTAACTTAATAATACCTTAATTTTAAACTTAAATTTTTTTAATACCTTATACTAGCATTTTTTTGTTGCGTTTATATTAACTAATAATAAACAATTTCTTTCTCAATTAAAAATAGCTTAATTCTATTGTTGTCTTATATATTTTTTTATTGTTTTTTTCTTTTTTTTACCAGTTTTACATTAATAATGATAACTTAGTTGTACGCATAGTACATTGCGATTTTTGTGACGAGATAGTAAAAGTCGTCACACTCTACATATTGAACAATATGCTTACCAGTCAGGCAAATTGACTGAGACCGCTGTACATAGTCTAACGAGTAAAATCGAGTAGTCTTTAGACGGTAAAGAAATAGCTCTCTGCACATTGTTTGATATTACAAGAGATTTTGGCAATGCAACATTCAGACCATTTAAGGAAGGACTGATCAGGAAAGAATTATTTAGACTGATCATAACATGGATTCTCAATATCCTGATAAATAGGACAATAGTTTTTGAAACGGGGGCAAAGAGATTATCTGTCAAGTCAATCAAAGGATGCCCTCAAGGAGGCGTTCTATTGTCACTCCTATGGCTATTGGTCATTGACGTGCCATAAGGTGCTTGATAAGATGAAGAGAAAAGTAGTCTTCTCTAAAGGATTCGAAGTGGTCGTCAGTGACCGATCAACTTGGAGAAATAATAAAATCATCGTAAAACAGGGCTCCCAATTATGGTATACTGATGGGTCCAAAATTGAAGATGGCAGTGCAGAAGCAAAAATTACAGGACCGAAATTCCGCAAAGCAATTTCAATGCGAAAGACCTTTTCCATTTTTCAGGTAGAGATCCATGCCTTACAGCTATGTGCGAGAAAATGCCTATGTAGGGGCTCCTGAGGTACAAAAATATGCAAGCAGCTCTAAAATCTTTGGCAAACTCCTCAATCGAATCTGGGAATGCTTTCAACTTGTCAATACCCCGGCATCGAGGAACTAAGTTACTCTTATGTAAGTACCGGAACATGAAGGGCATGAGGGCAATGAAATTGCAAACTCCCTACCAAAGAAGAGTGCACTCCTTTCATTGATCCAGAGCCCTTCTGCAGGATAACAAATAGTTTCACAAAAACTTATTTTGTAAACGGGAAAAAAGCCATCCACTTAAACACTGAAGAGTCCAAACAAGCAAACGGCAGTTAAGAAGACTCATTGATCCTGAACACATCAAAGTTGATGCTATCCTTAATCTTAACAGAAACGATATTAAAATCACCACTGAACTTCTTACAGGACACTGTAGGCTCAATTACCATATGAAGAATTTAGATGCGGTAGAAAGTGATTCCTGTCGACTCTGTTATAAGGAGAAGGAAACATCAGAACATGTTCTAAGCGCTGAATAGCAAGACGTAAACTTGATTACCTTGGAAGCGGAATCTTAGTCCTAAATCAAATGAGTAAAATTAAACCCAACAATTATGAGATTTATAAATAATCTAGAATGGTTTGAGTTGGGCTTTTAGTTAGTTAGGCGCACAGTAGATCTTTTAGGTCCGGTGCATTCATAGCCTATTATTTAATAATAATAATAATTATATAGTCGTACTCATCTTATTAATGAAGAAGAGACAAGTACCATATGGCCTTTTACTAACCGTTTAGGTAATCCTGCTGAGTCTTAAATGCTTTCAATTTTCTGGCAATGGGAAATTAAGAACAGTTTCTTGGTTTCCGCGATTTTGTGTGTCCTTAGTGCATCTTAATATGGAGACCACACCTTGGTGCGACAAGTTTCATTGAAATCTATTAATACGTCTCTACGGAGCACATAAGCCTCTCGTTCCACTACAGTGACTGACATTTCTTCATATAAGAGCATGGGTAAATTGAGTTGACTCTACACTCCAATTCTCTGATCGAGTTAATTGGAGCCGGGTTTACTATAAAACAGCCTACTGAATATGTCTCATTTTGCCTTTCTGGAATTGGGCTGGGACTGTTTAGCTAATCTGGGAATATCCATCACGAACATGATGTATTTATGATCAGAGGAACTTGTCCTGACTGAGACTCTTAAGTTATTAATCGCTAAAGACCGGGAAGTTGCAACCTACATGATCAACCGTACTTGGAAAAATGAAAGTGGGAGTATTACTTTTATTATCAATCTTAAGGTTAGACTCACCCCGTTCATTAGTTTTCGTAGCCCACCAGCAAAGCTGCTCGGCATATGCGTGATTGTATAATAATTTGACTCCCTGTGAAGGTGCCTCGTTATCGTGTGGCATGTAGGCACGGAGTTTAAAATCGACATAAGCAGATTCTTCGCTAAAACTAGATATGGTAACTAGATAAGGTAAGCTACGAGATCTGAAGAGAGACGAAGAGGTGCTTAAATCCGAAGTGCTACATCTAAGAAGTCGTGTTAGTGATTTACAAGTACATAGCACAGCAGCACCAATATGCGCTCCAAAGCACAAGGCTCCAATGTTTGACGGAAGTGTCCCATTGCAAATATTTAAGCTTCAATTCGAAAAGACAGCGGCTAATAATTGGAATACTGAAGATAAAGTAGCTGCATTATTTATTTCGCTGAAAGGTTCCGCAGCAGAAATATTACAAACCATGCCCCAGAGACAATTATGATACATTGATGTCCGCATTAGAAAGGCGATTTGGAAGCGAACACAGGCAACAGATATATCAAATCGAACTACAAAATCGATGCCAAAACTCAGGTGAGACTCTCCAGAATTTTGCAGCTTATGTTGAGCGACTAGCACATTTAGCAAATACAGATGCATCGGTAGACTACATCGAACGCGTAATAATATAAAGCGTAATATATATAATGGTACACGAGACGTAGATACTAAACGTGCGGCACTTGTACTACCTAAAAGAACATTCGCTGAAACGGTGTTACACGCGCTTACTCAAGAAACCGCATCACTCGCCACTAAGTCCATTCACAAGGTTCATAAAATGGAATTGGAAGAATCAGCAGTTGTAGAAAGAATTGTCACAGTAACTAAAGACACTTTGTGCCTTTTATCAAAACGGCGGGTGAATGCTATAATTGTGGAAAACAAGGCCATTTTGCAATTGTCGAGTTTAGCGAAACCGCTCTAATGCCAATCCAGCTAGAAGCAGAGCTGGAGATGAAGATAAACAACTCTTACCCAACTCGTTAAACTAAGACGAACCAGTCCCAAGGGGCGGAAACTGGTTCCTACAACTATTGGCCCCACAGTGTCAATCTCACAAATTAATCGACACAAGAACGATATTACAGTCAACGGAACTGTGAACGATCGTCCATTACTGCCAACTCTCGATACTGGTGTGTCACATTCAATTATTCGCCGTAACATAATAAAGGGAACGATGGAACCTTTGCCTGGTTACAAGCTTTGAACGGCAACTGGAGAAGAAGCTACTATCGCTGATAAAATGTCTTGCGAGATTCTGTAAGACTAAGAGTCCTGAATGAACTCAATACGCCAGTAACACTTAAAAAGGGTGTAGTTATTGGACAATGTCATGCCGTGGAAGCGGTGATACTATGCGATGAGTCTCAAAACAAACCTGTCGCCATTCACCAGCAAATAAGTCCTGATCTTTTTTCGAGGTGTCTGGAAGATGTTAAAGGGAATGATAAAATGAAGGTCAAAAAGCTACTGCACAAATATGCTTCGATATTTGCTATGGAAGATAGCAAACCCGGAAGAACTGCCATCGTGAAGCATAGGATGACGGCGCGAAGCCTATTCGTCAGACCACAGCCTTTCAATGAATCGCGGTAGCTGGATTACGCTTGAATCCCAGAAAATGCTCTTTGATGAAAACGCAAGTTACGTATTTCGGACATAAAGTGACGACGCAAGGCATTCATACCGATGAGGAAAACATAAATGCAGTAAAGGATTGGCCTAGACCAACAAACATACATTAATTACGAAGTTTCCTTGGCTTATGCACTTACTACCGTCGATTTGTCCCAGGATTCGCCAATATAGCGAGAAGTCTGCATGAGTTTAGTCAGAAGAATCACACATTCGTGTGGCAAATCGATCAAGAGAAAACTTTTCAACAATTGAAGCAAGCTCTTTGTACAGCACCAATGCTAGCATATCCAGTACCAGGGCAGGAAATTATTTAAGACACCGATGCAAGCGCTTACGGAATTAATGGTGTTCTTTTTCAATTTATCGATGGTCAAGAAAAAGTGGTGGCATACTTTAGCAGGATTCTTGGAAACCCAGAAAGAAACTATTGTGTAACCCGAAAGGAGCTGTTGGCGGTAATGGAATGTGTAAAACACTTTCATAAGTACATATGGTCAAAAATTTCGTTTGAGAACAGACCACGCAGCGTTGAGATGATTATTACAATTTAAAAGCCCAGACGGACAGATCGCTCGATGGATAGAAAGGCTACAGAGCTATGAATTCAAAATAGAGCACCGGAAGGGTGTCCAACATGGAAATGCTGATGCGTTATCGCGACGACCTTGTCAGCTAGAATGTAAACGCTGTACTAAAAATGAATTAAAGGAAGGAATAGTTGATATTCGTTTGACAAGTCTACAACCAGCAGAAGATTGGAACCCAACCAATATAAGAAGTAGCTAACTAAAAGATACAGATCTTACAATGTTACTAAGGTCCAAAGAAGAACGATCACGGCCAACTAAGGAGCAGATATCCTCCGAAACTCCCATTGTAAAGGCATATGGGGCACAATGGAACAGCATCCATCTTGTCAATAGGGTCCTTCACCGTAGTTGGGAAAGTGAAGATGGCAAGCGTTCTCGACTCTTAATTATCGTTCCGAAATCCAAAATTGCAAACGTATTAGAGGAGTTTCACAATGGGCCAAGTGGAGAGCATCGAAAACTTTAGAAAAGATCAAACAGCGATTCTATTGGGTTGGTTGCAGTGAATCGATAACGGAGTGGATTCGAAATTGCTCAAATTGTATGGCAGCAAAAGGTCTTAAGATAAAAAGCCGAGATAAGATGCATATAACGTTGGAGCATCATTTGAACGATTCGTCATGGATGTAGCGGGCCCATATCCAACCAGTGATGCCGGAAACAAATATATACTCATTGTTATGGATTATTTTAGTAAGTGGCCAGAAGTATACGCTTTACCGAATCAAGAGGCAAAAACAGTTGCAGAAGTATTTGTACAAAATTGGGTAACAAGATTCGGAGTCCCAATAGAGTTGCACTCCGACCAAGGCAGAAACTTCGAATCCACAATGTTCCAAGAAATTTGTACAATTATGGGCATTAGAAAAACAAGGACAACGGCTTTGCATCCACAGTCAGACGGCATGGTAGAAAGATTCAATCGGACTCTAGAAGAACATCTGCGAAAAGTTATAAATAAATGTCAACGTAATTGGGACAAGCGCATCCAAATGTTTTTGATGGCATATCGATCGGCTAAGCACGAGACAACAGGTCATACACCAGCGCATGTAGTTTTTAGTTCTGAATTGCGGCTTCCTTCCGACCTTAAGTTTGGAGCAACCAATTCGGTCGAACACAGTGAAGAAAACTACTGCGATATGATGAGGAACGAAATGAATGAATTACACCAACAAGTAAAACAACACAGCCGGCTGATGAGCAATAAGATGAAAGATCGATTTGACCGAGCTGCAAACTCTGAGGGATTCGAAGAAGGCGATTTGGTGTTACTATATAACCCGTAACGTCAGAAAGGTTTATCTACTAAATTACAAACATTTTGGGAAGGACCGTATATGATTATGAAACGGTTGAATGACGTTGTGTACTGTATCCAGCGTTATGGAACTACTCGTTGCAAAATGAAGGTAGTGCACCTGGAGAGGCTTGCTTCGTACGGTTCCAAAGAATTTGTGCCTGATCGGGCCGATCAGGCTTAAGTGGAAGACAGTGTAACAAATTTAGTCTGGTAATATCAAATCGTTGCAATACGGCAACACTGCGAGTTGACAAAAAAAGAAAAGAAACAAAAAAAATGTCTGCTAGCTAGTCGAGAGAAGTTGTTTTCACCTACCGTCGAACAGAGAGTTTTTGTTGGTTTTTAATTGTAAATGATAATAAATTATTCAAGTGTATCTGATATTAAAGAAGCTTATAACTTTCATATTTCAAATGAGTATTCTCTTTCAATTTGTATAAGACATTTATTAAATAAAGATTGTTAAGTGTTAAAGGTTAACTGGCGTGATTATTTTTGACAGTTGTTAAGTTATTGACAATCCTGCGATACGAACGGGAGTTAAGACAGAATTACCAAAGAAAGCAAATACATAACAATAGCTGCGTTTCAGCAAACATGATCCGCTCAATTTTACATGCAAAACAAAAACAATGGGGTGAACCAGCAATTGATCTGGTTCACTTTCTGGTTCAATGTGGAATGTATGTAAAAGATAAAAGTGGAACGTATTTTAATGCAAATGAGGTTGGCAATGCGATGCAACGGTGCAGTAAAATAATAAACAAATCTACATTTATATTTATTTATTATTGATTTTATTTATTTATTATTTATTTTATGTACTTATTTATTTAATATGTCGTTATTATTTATTTCTTTGTTTAAAATAATGTTTTAACTATTACTATAATTATTACTTTAAAATTATTACTTTAAAATTCATTCATTACTCTCGTCCGATTGTGATCATCGCTGATTGGAATTTATTAACAAATCTATTAAAATATGAAACATAATTAAATAATTAATATATAGCAATTGTATTTTTTTATGTGCAAATACCAATCAAATAATCTTTAACGAAAGAATTATTGATCGTTTCCACAAAACTTCCACTTTATCCATGCTGATTAATACACTTGAACTAGTATTTAAAAATGGAATGGAAGAGTCAGTTTCGCTTGATGATTCTAATAAAATCTGCAATTTTCATTTATTTACTATAGAATTAAATTTAAGTTTTAAAATAAATACTAAATAAAAACTTACATTTAATACTTCACACAGCTCAACAGTTTTAATTTTTTTCTATTTTTTAGATTTTTTGTATAAAATAATTGGCAACGCATGAAATATGCCAGTTGGGTTTGTGTACAAAATTTTTTGATTTATGTGAATAATTTTGGCGCTAAAAAAATAAGTGAGAAAATTTTGAATACAAAAAATCTAAAAAATGGAAAATAAATAAAATCTGTTGATATGTCTGAAATATGAAATGTTAGTTTTTATTTAGTATTTACTTAAAAACTTCAATTTAATTCTATAGTAATTAAATGGAAATTGCAGATTTTATTAGAATTATCGAGCAAAACTGACTCCTCCATTTTCTTTTTAAACACTAGTCCAAGTGTATTAAGCTCAAGGGAGTGCATCAGCATGAATATAGTGGAAATTTTATGGAAACGATCAATAATTGTTCCGTTAAAGATTATTTCATTGGTATTTGCGAATAAAAAATACAATTGCTATATATTTATTATGTTTCATATTTTAATAGATTTGTTAATAAAATCCAATCAGCAAATACAAAATAGCCGTGGTGGTCACAATTGAACGAGAGCAATGAAGGAAATTTACATATTTTTGTGGTATATGGCAAATATAAATACTTTTCGCGAATTTGGTATTTGTTTTGGCATACCAAAAGCTTCTGTATGGAGAATAATTGAAAGAAATAGTGTTTAGCTTATATCAATTGCAAAATTTCCGTTCGTGATTGACAGCACACATGTTAAAATAAATGCACCGCACCATAGCAATTAGGCTTATTTCAAAAGGAAGCATGAATATAGTTTAAACTTGCAAGCAGTTTGCAATGGTTTTTTATAAACGTGTATGTTGGAGAGACTGTTTCCTTATATATTGTTCTGCTTTAATTAAATAAATGTATTCAACTTAATGTTTATATATTCATTTCAAATTAATTGATTTTCATAAATTATCAAACAACACTTTTTTAATAATAATAAAACGTAAATAATTAAAGTAATAATTTTAATAATTTTAATTTATAGTAATAGTAATAATTAAAACATTACTTCAAACAAAGAAATAAATAATAATGACATATTAAATAAATAAGTACATAAAATAAATAATAAATAAATAAAATCAATAAAACCAGCAATTGATCTGGTTCACTTTCTGGTTCAATGTATGTAAAAGATAAAAGTGGAACGTATTTTAATGCAAATGAGGTTGGCAATGCGATGCAATGGTGTAGTAAAATTATTAACACATCTACATTTATATAAATATAAATGTAGATGTGTTTATAATTGAACCAGAAAGTGGACCAGATCAATTGCTGGTTCACCCCATTGTTTTTGTTTTGCATGTAAAATTGAGCGGATCATGTTTGCTGAAACGCAGCTAATATAATCTTAAAATGACGGCATTTACATTGTGAGCTTAACAGTAAATTAAAGCAAACATCGAGGTTATACGACATTTACATTGTGAGATTAAAAGTAGATTAAAGCAATAATCGAGATTAAAGTACTAATTTCGTTGTTTAATCTCTACAAAAAGCCATACAAAAGCTAACCTCGTTTTGGTCAAGATTAATTTTAAATCTCCTAAGAAATAGTGATTATTTTTCTATGCAACTCTGCAAAGAAAAAAGTTAAAAGAATTTGAAAAGAAATGTCAAAATCTATTCAAAACAAACATTGAAAGTTTGAAAATACCGAAACGAATGGAATTCCTCTTAAATTTGTTTAATAAAAGTTTTGTACAACTAAATTTTTTTAAATTTTTGTTATAAAACTATTTTTAAAATATATATTATAATTTTTTGTACATAGTTGTAATTAAATGTTTTATTATTATGGTCTCCTTGTGTTGAATTGTATTGTATTGTATTCACAAAAACTTAATTAATTAAAATAATATAAAAAAAAATGTTTTGTTATTGTAGTCACTACTTTTCGAAACTTTTCTACCAAATACAATAGTTTTTATTAAGTAAAATAGAAACCTTAAATTATCACTAAAATAAAATTAAAATTAAATGATAACAAATTCCATTTTCTTATTATATGAAACAACGAGAGTTACAATTTCCACCTTCGATTTCGTACGAACGATTGAATTTCAAACAAAATATTTTGTTTAATCAAATGTTGGCATGAAAGAAACAACACGTCACGGGAAAAATTCTCAGCAACAGTAGCCACTCACATATGGTTACGTACATCTGATTTGTGCGCACGAACACGTAAGACAAAATTCGCATGCAATGTAACCGCAGTCTAGCGCAGCTTGAACGGAAAATAATGCGAACACTATTCTATATATTAAATGATTTTATTAAATAACAACCCTGTTTATGCATTGCGTTTCCATAAATTTGTAACTGACATAAATTTTGGTAGTTGATATAATGGATTTAGTCTACGGGGAAGCATCAGAATCGGACGAGGAATTTGGTGTGCCTAGCACTCCTCCCAAGGTTCTATGCGTTTCCATTTAAAAAATGTATGTGTGTCATTTGAATGTATATTCTAGATAGCAATATTAGCATCTGAAATATTGGGTGAAGCAACAGAATCTGATGATGGTAATATTTTGGTTTTACATCCAGGTAAACATAATATTTAATTTTCTATAGATATCTACTACACGTCTGATTCCACAATAAAAAGTACCACTGGAAATAAGTACAACAATAATTTGCTTCAGAGAAAACTAAGTAAGACATAAATTTAATAGCTATATGTAGAAAATACGTAATCCAATTTTAGTTGAAAGTAATATAACGATTTGGAAGGAGCTGACAAATACTATTAAAGACGATGTGACTACAGCATCTGTGCAGCTATTAAACACAGAGCAATTATTAATAAAATCACAGGTGAACTTTATTTTTTAACTCAACTTGTATATTCATGCACATTCATCGAGCAAAATAAGTGGTATAGAAAACATTTATGTTAACTTTTCAGGTATCTATGCAAGCAGCTTTAACGTACCTCAAACAATCGCAAGAAAATGTAAAAGATTTGCTCGGGAAATCAAACTTTATATTTACATCAAATTTTATATCACCAATAGAAATATAAAATACTTTATACATCTGCAAAATTTAAAAGTAATAAAAACAAAAAGTATATTTGTGTATTTTTTTAATCAGCGTCTGAGTCCGATATATACACGTTGCAATCCGGCTTAGGTTCTTTAGGAACATATGTGGATTCGAAACATCTAACAAATATTGACCGCATGCGGTTTGTATTTCGTCCAGGCGACGAAGGTATACACTCGTTCTCAATTTCTCCTGCATCATAAAACGTAACAGGAGAATCAGTGTCTTTCAGTATTGAGTCAGGTGGCATACGTAGAGACACATGACTATCACAAATATGACTAACATTATTTAATAGATTTGGTGGTGTGTTTACGGACTTTGAAGCACTTTGTGTATTACCATTATCATCAAAAAGTCGTGAATCGTTACTGAGTGTTGATGCATCGCTTATAAATCTTGTTTTTGATTGGTTTTTATGCTCGTCATCATGCACGTTTAATTTTCTCTTTATACTTATATTGGCATTAGTTAGTTCAGCTGGATTACAATCTTCATAGAAACTTATATCGTCAGGAGAAAGTGTGGACATTATTAATAAGCATTCTATTTGGTCATATTTTTTTATTTTTAAAAAAATTGGACTGAAATTATATTAAAGTTTCACAAAAAGATTTAAAATGATTTTTTTTAGTATATACCTGCCAGCGTCATCAAGATTTAAGCTCAAATTTTCATTTAACGATTCCGCAAATATTAAAAAAGCACGAAATTCTTTTAAACAAAAAGTTACGTGGCATTTATGGCTTACATTGTAGTGGTCGAACTCTGAAGCCCTGAAACATATATAAAAATGTGTACGGTTAGATATCTTTAATATATAGAATAGCAAGTTCTCATCTGTATCCAAACAAAATTATTGCGAAAGAATTTACCTTCAGCATTGCCGCAACTTCACAAATTGTGAATTTATTACCGCTCCTTTTATTTATATGGCAGCAGCGTATATTCAAATGTCAATCAATCTGAGTAAATTTTACCACTACTATTACATTCTAACTGCACCTAAATATTTAATGATTTCAATTAATCTCAAAAATTTTATTTATATTGCTAAGAAACAAAGAAATAGTTTTCATTAAACGTTTGCATTTACAAGGATGTGACTAAATAGTTTCTAACTAATTACCTATTGTATTAGGCTCAACGCGTGCTGAAAAGCACAAAATAGCATGCTATTTTTATTCAACATGCTAAATAGCTTTAATATTAGTGTTAAATTTTTGCTATATATTTTACATACAATATGAAACTTAAGTTAAATTTTAATTAACTTTGCTAAATACTAATTTCGAATTGTCAAATCACATACATTTATCACAGTTCTTTCAATTCATTTTTATGGAGATGTTTTAATTTAGCAAAATGAAATTGTACCTACTTTGGAAGAGTGAGAGGTATAGCATACTGATTGAATATGAATTGGTTTTGTATGCAATTTATTGGTAGTTAATATATATTTGTGTCCAAATTTAATTAAAGAAACAAATTATTTTAACATAAAACACAACATGTCCTGCTTTGGATATATTTAGGCAGCCGAGACCATGAAATTTGTGGGATTATGTAAAGAATAATGTTAATGCAGAAAATCTGTAAATTTTCGAGCTTTGAAAGCAAACGTCTACCAAGTTATGATGGTGCTATTGCTAGATCAAAAGGATATAGAACTGTAAGATGTCCTCTGGGAACATTTGCATGATATATTTCTCATCAAATTAAAACGTTAATACAATATACTAAAATAGAAAATTAATCGAATTCTAAATCAAAAATGTGTTTTATGTAGATATATTTGTAAAACAACAGGATGATGATCTTCGTATTATTAGAATAAGTGGATAAAACAAAGTTTTAACATATGCACTGAAAGGTTGCTAGGAACTGGCAAATTTTGCTCCCAAATTGCACAAAAATAATAGTATTATTTTTAAATCGATGCAATGATCTTTCATATTTAATAATATGTAAAATCTAAGCATAATAATAATGAACATAAAAGATCGGTTTCAGTACCTACTTGAAGTAAAGTTCAAATAATAAATTTCTTAAATTTTATTGGATCTGAATTTATTACTTTAAGTAAAGTTCAAATAATAAATTTCTTAAATTTTATTGGATCTGTCTAGGCATATTTTAAATAGTCATTTAAGCATCTGAAGATAGTTTAAGCTTCCGTCTATCAATGCTATGAGTATAAACTAATAAATGGAAATAATTCCACATATGGTCATGAACAAACACCAGATGTTATTACTCACTAATGTGTTGGTTTGTAATTGTTATTATTAATCTAATCTTCAAGTAAATAAAGAAATTATGTTATTGTTTTGTGCTTTTTATAATATAAAATTTTTTATATTCTAATTATTTCCATTACTGAATAAAAATAAAGTTAATTTAATTTAAGACAGCGCAGTTCGACACATAGTTTAATTTTAGTAACAAGATTTACTATAACTTCTAAAACGGTCAAATAATTAGAAATCAATTTTTTTTTTATTGTCAACGCAAAGATATGGCTTCACAAACGTCACCTATTATAGCCGGTATCGTAGTAGAAAAATTGCTAAGACAAAAAAATTTTGTGGATGATATGGAATCTAAACCAAGACTATCGACGAAATAAATAGATGATCTATTCGCGAGATTCAGAATAAATAAAACAGTCCAAGTCCTGAATTCGTTCTACAAATTTAATAATAAGCAGTGTTTATATCTCAGCTGCATCGAATCGAAAGTGGTAGTTAAATTGAGAATTTTTTTTTGTTTTGGTGTAAGTAGTAATTATTTTAATTTATTACTTAAATATTTTTAAAAACTATATATTAAGCTAACTATAATTAAATTATAAAAGACAGACCTAAACAAAACTTATTCTTTGATGTTTTCATCAAAACATTAAATTTTACCATATTTCGCGTTATCTATTAAAAGCATTTTATAAACAAAAATACGAAGAAAATTGAAATGGTTCTCAAATTTGAAAATTATTGAAAATTTGTATTTTAAATATATAAATAAAATTTTAAGTGAGGAACACAGTAATAGTACGTTTCCACTGGCTTCGTTAGACCAATTAACTTACTTGAGATTCAAGTAATTCAAGCAATCTCAAGTAAGTTAACTGGTCTAACGAAGCCAGTGGAAGCATACTATAAAAACATGTAAGCACAAAGCATTTATACATAATTCAGTTTTTTCACCCTTTTTCTGAATTTTTTGTTTAGAATAAGAAATAAAACAGATTACTAAATATTAAGATATTATTACCTACTTCAAGGTAATCATCACGTTAAAGTGATATTAAATGATTTTCAGAAATTCGTTCAAACGAAACTAAATTCGTTTTCCATTTTAAATTTAAATTAGTTTGCTTTGAGATAATAATAATTGTTTTTTTTAGCCGATTTTAGAGGCATAGAATACAGCTATATTTAATAGTTAATTTAATTACTCGTACAATAAAAACTAGAAAACAATATTAGTTCAATTCCTGACTTCTAACTAAAAACATATATTAAATCAGAAACATTAACAATAACGTCTCCAGAAAGACCTCAACTTGTCAAAAACTTAACTAAATTATTTGGAATACAAAATATGAATGTGAATATACTTACATTAGCTGAAGTTGAGAACGCATAAAATTGTCACTGACTCGAGATCCTTCTATATAATTTTTAATTGTAACATAATCTTTTTGAACTTCGAATGTTATTTCCTCTTCATTTAGATTAAAGTTAGAGGAAATTTCGGTAAAAGTTTTGTGCGAAGCAGTAATACTGAAACATGTAAATTTTACTATAAACGATTCTAACAACATGTATCCACTTACATATTTGGCATGCTTTCAGGAAGCACAGCAGCATTTATATTTTCTTCGTCTATAATAGCAATCAAAACATTTTTTAATGTCTCTAAATGACATTTTAAATTAACTTGAAATTTTGACAGTTCTTGAATTATACTCAGTTCACACCGCTCTACCTAAAGCATAACAAAAAAATAAACTAATTATACATTAACATAAAGCAATAATATGAAAGAAGTGAAAATATTTTCAAAGACTTTCTAAATAAAAAAACAAAAAAGTTTATAAGTAAAATTGGAAAAAATGGACTAATTTCGTTATAAGAAATTGCTTAATTTCTAGTCTAATGATAGCACAAGCTATTGATTATTATTAAGAGCTTGATATGGAAATAAAAAACAACATAAAAAACAACAACTTGGAAAAATCAGTTAAGTGTAGTAAAGACTTGTGGTGATTATGATAATGGTAATATTCGTGTAAATATTTCTTTAGTTCAGCTCAATCATTTTAAACTAAAAGTCTTAAAGCATTAACGAACCTTTAATTCGTTGGCGACATCATTTGAGCTGCAGCTAACCGTAACAGTTGAAATGTGGTTGTAATCCAATTTTGTATCGTGTTTTATTTCTATTATCTTTGACGAATTTAGGTCACAAGGTTGCCAATTTGTAGGCAATTAAAAGGAATTATCCGATATTTGTGTCACTCAGTCACGATATGTCTGTTCAATTGAACTATTACAAAAATAAATTAAACCTAATATAAAATATGGTCTAGCTAGCAGGTCTAAATCCTGCTAAATCGCCAATCTTCTCATTCCAACTTTTACGCAATCATTAAATTAGTTAACTCAAAGCCAAATCCTACCAATTATTTTCATTGCGCATATTAATATCCCCCTGACAGTGCAGTCTGTTAATTTTTCTGCAAGTTACAACATTGACCAGCAGTGACTATTGGGTTACATACTGTTTAAAAAATATGGACAATCAAAGTACCAAATCTATAAAATCAAGGTAATTTGAAATTGCAATTAAAGAAGAGAATGCATTTAAACATTTTTTGTTTTATAAATAAATCAGATAGGGATTGTATAAATATCATCAAATATATTCTACACATTCAATACAGATTCGAATTCTTTCTGCTTAATTATCCTATGGAATTTGTGAATTTAGTTGAGTTCAACAATAATTTGAAATATATACTCACTTGCTTCATATTCCGAAACACGCAGAGACAGGCCTTCATTGAAATCTTATAATAGTTTTCAATTCCCGCTTTCACATGATATGCTTCAAAAAAGGTTTTCGTAAATTTACAACTTCCTACCGCAGAACGTGTAGAATTCAACGCTCGTAATTGCAGTCCATTATCATTAACTTCAATGAATAAATCTGGTCCAAGTTTTGATAGCGATTGAATTGCTTTTGCAAAAACTTAAAAAATAGTACAAGTTATTTAAGTACTTAAATTTATAACATTTACTCACTGCTAGCATTCGCTCCATCTAAGGTGCACTTCATCTATTTTAAATAAGCTATTAAAAACTTAAAATTGAGATGTTTTTGTTGAATACTTGACTTAAAGATTACTTATACAAAACAGAGATAATTGTAGGGAACACGAATAAACCAATTTCTCGTTTATGTAAATAATTCAAACCGATTTAAACGAATTTCAGCGAATTCTTCCACTTTCAAGTTTAGTGTTTATGCCAAATGAAAAACTCACCACACATAAATGTATTGGTGTTATAAGAGGAACTTGCGAAAATAGAACAAAATAATGCTTCAAATTTACCATTATTTTATGATTTGCAAAAACATTTCTGTGACACATTTATGTGACTTTCTCACTTCGTATTCTCGTTCGATTTTGTCACTTTTGATAGTTAGTCAATCGAAGTGTTTATATAGCTTTGGTGAATTTTTTTCAAACTCTTTTCTTTCGAGTGTTTGTCACTTGCGAAATTCCGTGCAAGATATTTGAATTTAAAGTGGTGGTGAAAACATTTGTCTTTTATTAAATACAATATTGGTTAAAACAAACAACAATGCAAAATGAAATGAGCTGTCTGTGTCAAATTTTCATTTTGCATTAAAAGCAACTATTACCGTAACGTGACTGTAATCAAAACATGTTCCTTAGAAGCTTTGCTTATGTATTTTATGGGTTTATAAATAAAAAAATTCGTGTTCAATTTTTTACGGATAATATAAGGTGCTTTCGGCAGCTTTAAGTATGGAAAAAAACAGCAAGTGGCTAGATTTCTTTCTAAACACAGCTTTCTATCTAAACATTTTAGCAACTACAGAAAGATATGTTACCAAAGGAATTAAAGAACTATTGTGAATCTTCAATTGAAATTTCAACGAATATTTCAGTCATATGTCAAAAGATTGTAAACAAAAATTCAAGCACAATTAAAGTTTCACAAATTTGGAAATTTTGTAAATGAAATATTTTAAAAATATGCAAAATTCCTGCATTCTGAACATTGCTTTTAGTTCATTTTACATTTTAATTTTTTATTTTACCTTTATTATTTATTTACATACAATATGTAATTTGCTTGCATTATGTGCATGTATGCAGATTTGCTCTTTGGAAAATATAACATTTGAGAGATTGCAACAGTGATGTCAATATCTCGCTTAGCACCTATGGTACACAACATTAGGGGTATTCAGGATGTCTGTGCATCGTTGCATGTGCAAAATTATTTGATTTTACAAAAACAATTCCCTTGTAAATAATTCTGCACTTGATTTGCAAGACAATAGGGGTATTCACTCTCTCTTGCAAACTCATTGCAAGGTGCACGAAATGCACAGATTGTACAAGAATGCAAATAACAACAACAAAATACACGCACAAAATTTCGTGCAATTGCGTGCAATCTTCCAATGCTGAAACCTATGTATATTTGCTTGCAACAAACCAGAAATGGCGGAAATCAGCTGTTTTGTCATTTGTTGCTTCTCATTTTTAAATTTGAATTGACTGTTAGTAAAATTTCGAGATATGTTAATCTATGGCTATGCTATATACATGCGTTTCGTTCAATAATTTAAATCGATGTGACCATTAATTAAGTTTTCACAAATATAATATTATATACATATACATTTGTGAATTAATTTATCTATTTATCAATTTCAGCGAAACTCACGAAAATTTGTTCACATTTTGAACTATTGAATAAAGTGTTTGGACGCATGTCTAATTTTGTACGGAAACATTGCCATAGCCACCAACTAGTTCTGCGCTAGGCAACGAAGTTTTTTTTATTGAATCGTCTGCAGACAACACATCATCCAGCTCTGCACCGAAAGTCGTGCGTTCTGCTGTGCAAAGCCCCACTACCCTCCTCGATAAAAAATATAACAAATAACAATAATAAATTAAGAATTAGTTATATTTTTATTATACTAATTATTTTTATATTTTATTATTATTACATATATCTCCAACAACAAATAATGTAGCGACTTTACGAATAGCCGCATTTTCGCCTGATGAACCCAAACGATATAAAACAATAGCAATCCTTAATAGTTTATTAGTGAGACTATTAAGGAAAATACGTTCCAATTTACTCTAAGCATCTGACAAAAACGGCCTTCATCAAATTCTTGAAGAATGGTAGATCTCCATTGAATAGATTTTGGTACGGGTTGGTGATTTCTGTGATGGTTTACTAAAGTAAACAAAAGGTCTTCATTTAATTGCTCCATCACTTTCCAGTAATTTGCATCATCTAACAAATAGAAACTATATAGTAGTGAAAACTACATTAACAACATGTTAATACCTTCAATCAGAATATTAAAAGCACTATTTTCAATAAAAAAATCTATATATTTTTCTATTTCACTTGTTCGCGGCATTGTTATACTTTTATTTTTCTTTGCTCAATTTGATACGGCTGCAAAAACAGCTGATTCATTTTGATGATGCAATTCTGCAATAGAGGTGTTCTCGCAGTCTTGCAGTTTTTGTATAGCATTCTTGCATTTCGTGCTCCTTGCAATGAGTTTACAAGAGAGAGTGAATACCCCTAATATTCAAGACCATATTTTCAACACCAATTACCTCTTGCATATTTGATTTTCAAGACTCTATTGTGAATGATACTACTTTTTTTATTATTCGCTGGGCAATACTTTAGCGAAACGGTCGTTTTTTTTTATTTTGTCATTTTTTAATTTTATGATTTTATGCAATTGTTTGATTTTGTATTTATTTTACGTCCAACATGTCGGGGCTGCTGACCAAAAATATTCGGAGATGTAGCAACAAAAAGTGGACCAACAATGAGGTAAATCTCATTCTAGATTTCCTTGAGGAAACTGAAGGTTAAGACAAAGTTACAGGAAAACAAGTGAGAGGTGTAACTCAACAGGCGCAGGTCTTGAAGAAATTGATACCTGTACAACTGTTAAAGTTGTAAATATAAAGCAGAGTACATATAAAAATGTCAGAATTACAATCGAGGAAACGTTTGGCGAAGTACGAGCTAGATGTGAAATATAGAAATCATGTTCTGGAAATCTAATTTTTTTGTGTTATTACATTATCAATTACTATATGTATATATATGATAAATATTATTATTATTAAGTATTCTCTCCTTTTTTTATTTTCTTGATAATTTATTACAAATATTTATTTTTAACCATTAAATATTAATGAAAATACTTCTTGCCGTTTCATTTTATCATTTCTGCTAAATGATGCTGATATTTCCGGCACAATCTCATTTTCAGTTGTGGTATTTTTGGAGCAATACTTATAGCTGTTTATGTTATGGAGATGCATCTTTAGTTATTTAAGACTTTCAAATTTTTTCCTTAAAATATGCCAAAGCAGTGCTCAACACATATTCGGTATGTGCTTTGTCGCAAATTGAAAGCAATTCCTAAGTATCTACTCATCTGATGCGCATTATATCTGTTTGGAGTTAATACATATTCTGATACATATTCATCATGAGTATCAATTTCTGAAATTCGTATGAATATATATGTACTGCTTTATTAAACATATAAATGCACGAATCTAAACTACCCATTAATTCCGCAACAGCAAAATCCATCTCAGTATTCAATATATTCTACTTTTCACTTTTTTTGGCATTGTTAAATACGTAAACAAAAATCAGCTGTTTTAAATATTTTCAAGACTAATATGCACAAAGTGTGTTCACGATTATTTGAGTTTGCAACGATGCACATTCAACGATGCACAGACATCCTGAATACCCCTATTATGTTTTTTGCCACACTTTTAAGCAATTCTTTTTGTAATTTAAATATCTTTTAAACAATTTTTCTGTAAATTTTAAAAAATAATCGATATGTGGAATTGATAACTTTTTGGAAATTTCATTATAATAGTTATATTAAAATGAATAAAATTTATACTAATACTATGTTCAGACAACCAAACTTCCTTAATTTCCTTAAAATGAAATTAATTTAATTTTATAAGTATTCACACTGCCCCAAAGTAAGGAAATCATATAATCATATGATATTTTGAAAGTTGATTATTATAACTATAAAGGATCAATTCTTTTATTAGCTTTAGTGGATTTCAGGTATGTGAATTATTATTTTTCACTCTATTTTAAATTAATAAAAGTTACAGTTCTGTCTCGGTATTCAAATTTAAAAATTCACACCACTTTCAAAACATATCCCAGTTTTATTAAAGTCAACTGTCATTGATATTTATTTTAAAAAAAATGTCACTTTTTCGTTATCTCAACTTTAGTGCCTATTATGAATTGTCTATCGCTGAGACAGTAGAAAAATTTCTACTGCTGATAGACAAAATCAAATTTTGGTATTATGAATTGCAAACCGATGCAAGTTTTTCTATCAGCGGTAGACAAATTTCTCTACTGCATTTGAGCAGTAGTAGTTTGTCGATCGTATAAAATAAATGCTGTTAAAACGCTTTATATAGTCAATTTAACATATAAATTTAATACAACTTAAATATTACTAATTTAATAGTTAGTAATAATTCATTATATTTAATATAATATAATATATATTTAATATGTTTGATTTCAAGTGTAGTGTTATATGTATATTGAGAATAATGATTGTTGCATTTTTGTTTTGTTTTGTTATATATTTATGTGTATTTATTCAAATATTTTCAGCATACGCAAGCATTTTTCAAATTTCTTAGATATATTTTTCAACGAATAATGTATTTACATAAAATTGAGATATAATAAAATTAACAAATTTTGTTGTAGGGAAAAATTGAGGAGCAATAAAAAGCAGATAGCAAAACTTGTTGCAAATGTTGGAAAAAATATTGTTGCAAATATGGAAAAAAGAAAGACATTTGCAACAAGACACATTCCAGACCAATGTGGGACAAAATTACGATTGAGCTTAATAGTCTAGGCGCCTAAAAAATATTGAAAACATTTAGTAAAGGGAGGCAAGAGTATTGTGATCAAAAACTTACTGTAATACAAGAAAAATTAAAATTGGCTATGGAAAACACCGACAAAAGATATAAATGTCGGTCCTTTAAGCTTCAACTGCTTAAAAAAGATATGAATATTACTAATTTAATGTAATGTAATATACATATAATGTAAATATAACTACATATTATAAAAATATTAAAATTAATATATATATAAACATATTTATTTTTAGAATATTAAAGTTTAAGTTTAATATATTACTTTAGTTTATTAATGTAATGTAATATTAAATAATAATTTCGTATTAAGAAAATATATTTTTATTTATTTTAAAAAGAATTTGAATTCAATTTTAATGTTTCTTAGTGAACACAATACAAACAAAATAAGTTCAATTAAAGCTGGGCGCTCTAAAACCCTTACATCATTCACAAAAGTGCAAATGTTTGTCTATCAAATTTCATAATACCAAATTTGCCTACCAATCGATTCGGTAGACAAATGTCTATTGTCTATCGGTAGACATTTCATAATAGCCGCCTTTATCTTTTGTTTAAATTTTATCTTACACATAGTTGCATTTGAAATGTCCCTTAATTTCACCTTTGTTTTAATGAAATTAAGGCCACTTTCCTTAATTTTGTTCTAATCTCAAAACTGAATTTTGTATGGACTTCATTTTACTGAAACGAAGATGAAATTAAGATTTTTGCGAAATTAGGTGTATCTGAACATAGTATAATACTTCAATCAACGAGAAACCACTGCAATAAAAAGAGATTTATAATTATTGTATACTTTCACACGTTTTTTACTCAATTTTTAGTTTCAAATTCATTTTTATTAACACTGCTTATTTTTCTTTATAAGTTATTTCGCTCTCAATTTCAACTATTATTATAATTAAAGTATGTGACCAATTTTGTGCAATTTGGCGTACATATGTATTTCTGTCAAAAAATCGCAACTGTTACAAAACTACTCTTTTCATTTCATTATTCATAGTAAATTATTTATTTTTTTCCAGTCTTAATAATGGGCTGTTGATCCGCATATGCCAAAAGAATATTAAAATTTTAATTGATGTTACTGCATTTTAAATAACACTAACAACTGTTTTCAACAATTTGTTCAAAATATATAATTTATAGTTCACAATGAAGTTGCAAGGGTCTCGTAAATTGTTCTTTGTTCGGCAATGTGTTTATTGGGAATATTCTATAGAAAAGAGTCTATTCTAAGAGTATGTTTTTTGGTGAGCATTTTCATTAACCAATTTTATTCCCATGAGATTTGTTGGTTGATTCGCCACATCAGTTCTACTGCCCAGGGAACTTGGAAAGGATAGTGTTTAAGAAGGTGGCGTAATCGGATCGGGCTACTAATATATTTCGCTGCACCAATTTGTTCGGTGTATATGCAATATACGGTTAATTGCATTGTAGAAAATGTTAATTTGTGTCTAAAACAAATATGAAGGTTATAAAATCTGGATTAACATTTTGCACTTTAGTCCTCGTATGGTGTATTAATTTGTGTAATGCCTTGGACGTATCTTCTTTAAAAAGTTATTCGGTAACAACACTTATTAATGCAAAATGGGGACAGGTTCCACTCTACTTAGAAATATCTGAATATTTAGCAGATGATAATGGTGGTTTGTTTTGGGATTTTATTAAAGGAATTACAGACTTAGATACACCTCTAAATGAATACGGTGCGTATTATAACTTATATTAACAAATTCTATTACTAAATTGTTACTTATAGGTACTGATTCGAAGCAATATCTTTCGGCTCTTAATGTTGTGCGATCATTTTTAGGCTCGTTGCAGATGCCTTTACTAAAATTAATTCTATCATTACATAGCCTTACTCCGAGAATAAATGTACACTTACAGATTAGTTCAGAGGCTCAACAAAAAGGAAAGTGTAATACCATTGCTTTTGCGCAAATTGGAACAGAATATGCGTGCAATGTCATTGAACTTCAGCAAAAGTTGCATCTTCAAAGAAAATCCTTAGATACGAAAATAGAAACGTACAGTTTTGATCATTCATTTCCGGGTTCAGAAAATAACACTCGCACTGTTGTTCTTTATGGTGATATTGGATCGCACGAATTTGCAAAATTTCATAAAGTTCTCTCTCAAGAGGCATTTTCCGGTAAATGTCATTATATTGTAAGGCACCATATGACTAATTTACCGAATCGACGAATTCGTTTATCCGGTTATGGTGTAGAATTACATTTAAAATCAACAGAATATAAGAGCCAAGACGATGCACCAAAAAATAATGAAGATGATATAGCTAAATCCGATGACAACGCCATAGATGTAGAAATTCAAGGTTTTGATTTTAAAATTCTAAAAGCACGTTTTCCTTCATTGACACATTCATTGAATCAATTTCGGTATAGTTTATTAGAGGATACGCAAGAAATAGCTCAACTTAAGGCTTGGGAGTTTCAAGATTTAGGTTTGCAAGCAACCGCTGCTATAGCAGAAATCGAAGGAGAGGAAGCATTACAAATTTTACAATTCACTGCAAATAATTTTCCTATGCAAGCGCGTTCGTTATTAAATTATAAAGTTTCAGAAAGTTTGCGTGAAGAAATAAAATGGAACACCGAAATATTCGGTCGCAGTTTGAATATAGTACCTCCAGATGGAGCAATATTTGTTAATGGTCTATATTATGATGCAGATACTATGGATTTAGGTGCCTTTGTTGAAACCCTTCGTACTGAAATTCAGGTTCTGGAAAGTCTTCATCAGAATAATATCCACGGAAGAATTGCATCTGCATTATTAGCACTTGACTTTTCTAATAATGGTAAACATAATTTTGCTATAGATATTCGTGATACAGCAATTATGTGGATAAATGATATAGAAAATGATCCACACTATCGACGATGGCCTGCAAGTGTAATGGATCTTATGCGTCCAACTTTTCCAGGAATGTTACGTAATATACGTAAAAATGTGTTTCATTTAGTTCTTGTGGTCGACCCGCTATCGCCACATGGGCGAAGTCTTATTAAATTGGTCGAAAGTTTTGTAATCCATTCAGCTCCAGTAAGATTGGGATTAGTCTTTGATACTCGTCAGTCCAGTAATGACAATTCAGAAGATTACATTGCTGTTATATGCTCCTTTAACTATATTTCTCAGAAAAAAGATTATCGAGCGTCACTTAGTTTCTTAACAGATATTTATTCTCGTGTTAAAAGCAACGAAAAAGTAACTTTGAAACACATTCGTAGTCAATTAAAAAAATCGTTTCCTAGTCTATCGAACAACAAAATTGATGATATCATTAGCGAGGACTCTGATTACGATTACGGACGTAAATTATCGACTGAATTTGTAGAAAGATTAGGTTTTGAAGATAGTCCACAGGCGTTGCTTAATGGTGTACCAATGCAAGAAAGTTTACTATCTTCTGACAATGATTTTGAAGAGGCAATATTTACGGAAATTATGCAACAAACATCCGTTTTACAAAAAGCAGTATACCGCGGTGATCTTACCGATTCGGAGCCAATAATAGATTATTTAATGAATCAAGCGAATGTTATGCCCCGTCTTAATCAACGTATTCTTAACACTGAAAGTGAAAAATTTGTGGATCTCACTGGTAATGCATACCATAATTTAAACAACGTTCGTGAATTGGCACAATTATCAAATCGAGATATGACAGCGACTCTTTTAAATAATTTAAAATATTTTACCAGTAAACATGCCACCGAAAACATAGGAGCCAGTGAATTACAATTTTTAACTGTTTGGGTGTTTGGTGATTTGGAACAGAAGCTGGGAAGAAATCTGTTAATAAATGCATTGGAATATCTAAAAACCGCAAATAGTATGCGTGTTGCCTTCATTCCAAATATTGAAGATCAAACTTTCAAGCCAAATAACTTAAATTACTTAGTTTGGGCTGCTATGCATTCGCTTCCTTATAATGAGGCTACGGATACTGTATTATCGTGGCTCAAACTCAAAAATGATATTCAAGATATCCCAGCCAGTACAGTTGAATATTTGTCATCCACGGAGCTTCACATAAAAATGCTAAGAGTTTATTCACAACGTGTTTTAGGACTTCGAAAGAATGAGCAACTTATCATAGCAAATGGCAAAAAAATAGGACCTTTTCAACAGAATGATAAATTTAGTGTAGATGATTATGGCTTAATTGATCGTTTTAATGCCTTACAGTATGGAGATAAAATCCGAAAGGTGCTTGTAGAGAGTAATTTAAATGATACCGATGATAAAATAACAAGCGATATGTTATTGAAACTTTATTGTAGTTTAGTACCGCGACAATCCAAAACTCGTTTTCATATACCATATGACGCGAAAGAAGAGTATTCCGTTCTAAAATTGAACCCCAAAATCAAAGATTTACCATACTTTGATGTTAATGCAGTTGTGGATCCCGCATCTCGCAGTGCCCAGAAACTTGCACCAATACTCATATTATTACGGAATACTTTTAACTGTCAAATGAGAGTATTTTTAACACCCGTAAGTCAACATAGCGATATGCCTATAAAAAACTTTTATCGATATGTGATCGAACAAGAACCTCAGTTTGAACCACATGGTAGGATATCTGATGGACCTATTGCTAAGTTTACAGGATTACCTGTTAACTCATTATTAACGCAAAATTTGCAAGTACCTGAAAATTGGCTTGTGGAATCTGTGCGTTCTGTCTATGATTTGGACAACATAAAACTAAATGAAATTGGTGGTCCTGTTCATAGTGAATTTGAGTTGGAATATCTTTTGTTAGAAGGCCACTGCTTTGATGCTATCAGTGGTGCGCCACCACGAGGACTACAAATTGTTCTTGGTACAAAAAATAGTCCAGGCGTGGTTGACACCATCGTCATGGCAAATCTGGGTTATTTTCAATTAAAAGCTAATCCAGGCATTTGGGAACTTCGGCTACGAGACGGTAAATCTGCTGACATATATGATATTACACATGCAGAAGGACTAAATACATTGTATAGCAACCAATCTATTAAAATTGTTATAAGTTCGTTACGTTCCCACGTAATTAAAATTCGTGTTGCTAAAAAAACAGGTAAGCAAAGTATGGATTTGCTTGGTGATGAGGATGATCAATATCAAACAGGAATATGGAATTCTATAGCAAATTCATTCGGAGGTTCAGTTACCAATGTACCTGAAGATGAAACAATCAATATCTTCTCGGTTGCTTCAGGACATTTATATGAACGACTTCTGCGTATTATGATGATTTCTCTACTAAAACACACGAAATCACCCGTTAAATTTTGGTTTTTAAAAAATTACCTATCCCCTCAATTTACTGATTTTTTACCACACATGGCGAAAGAATATGGATTCCATTACGAATTGGTTCAATATAAATGGCCTCGTTGGTTACATCAGCAGACCGAGAAGCAGAGAACTATATGGGGTTATAAGATTTTATTCTTAGACGTATTATTTCCACTTAATGTACGCAAAATTATATTTGTTGATGCCGACGCAATTGTACGAGCAGATATAAAAGAATTATTTGACATGGATTTAGGTGGAGCACCATATGCATACACACCATTTTGTGATTCTCGTAAAGAAATGGAAGGTTTCAGATTCTGGAAACAAGGTTATTGGCGAAGTCATCTAATGGGAAGGAAATACCATATTTCAGCACTTTATGTTGTTGATCTGAAACGCTTTCGGAGGATAGCTGCTGGTGATCGACTACGTGGACAGTACCAAGCCTTGAGTCAAGATCCCAATAGTTTGTCAAATCTGGATCAAGATTTGCCAAATAATATGATCCATCAAGTTGCTATCAAATCACTTTCAAATGACTGGCTTTGGTGTCAAACCTGGTGCAGTGATAGCTCCTTAAAAAATGCAAAAGTAATCGATCTTTGCAATAATCCACAAACAAAAGAAGCTAAACTTACTGCTGCCCAACGCATAGTTCCTGAGTGGAAGACGTACGATACTGAAATTAAAAAGCTTATGGCTCAAGTAGAAGATCACGAGAATATAGCTGAACATGAAAATTATATGCAAGGTGAAAAATCTCGCATTTCAACTTCAGGTGATGGTAGTGAATCAGGTTCCATTAAACATTCTGAATTGTGATGATTAAAAAATATCCAAAAATCAAGTGAGGCGTAGAACAAAAATTGAAACGATATTTAATTTATTTAAACAATTTAATAAAAAATATATATGGAAAGACAAATAACTATAACATTGTAAATATTTTTATCGTTTTAAGAAAAATATTTTTGTAGTGATCCTTTTTCATACATTTTCTTAACGTCCGTTCCACCACCAATAAATTTGCCGTCAATGAAACAACGGGGAACCTAAAAAAAATTGTTTGAATATAAGAATTTAATTTTTATTAAGTAAAATTATGTTTTTTTACTTATATTTATGGTGTCTTTCGTGTTAATAACTTCTCTTTTGAGTGGAAAAAAATTTTCATTATATACATTTTCAAATAGGTTACAAGAAAGTTATAAAACAAAGTTATTAAAAGTGGTTATAAGCCACAGAATATATTTATACAAAGATATTAGGAAAAACAGTATAATATTAGCAAAATAAATTTTATCTGGCACTGCCAAATCCCTACACTTTTTCAGTTAATTTCTGATGTATCTATTATTTAAGAGGTTTTATGCAGAGTCAGAAAAGGTGACGACAAATAGATAGATGCGCAGACGAAGGATTTTTTTTTTATTGATATTAAGTAATAATATTTCCGCGGAAAGGATAAAACTTTTATTGCTCAAATTTTTTTGCACCTCACTTTTATTTTATTTACTCATAATATCATATATGTCACGAAAGGAACAAAGTTCTGATTTTTACCAAAATTCGGTCATTTGTGTGGCCTGTTAGTGGAAACAGTTGTTTATTTCGCCACCGTCTATATCTGTTTTGTTTATTGCCCGTCTTATTTATATGTTTATATATGCAGATACCGTCGTTTTTAATCCTTAATGATAGAGAGAGAGAAACTCAAGTAAAAAAATAAGTAAAGAATAAGTTTTGTGAGAGTCGACAAAAATAATTCCTGTCGACTCCGTCATGAGGAGAAGTAAACATCAGAACATATTTAATGCAACTGTCCAGCGTCGGCAAGAGGTAGACATGACTACCTTGGAAACGGGATCTTAGTCACAAATCAAATATGTGAAATGAAGCCCACAGCAATTACGATATTTATAAATAATTAGAATTGTTTTAGTTGAGCCTTTAGACCTACAATAGATCTTTTAGGTCGGGTGCATTCGTAGTATATTATTTAATAAATAAATAAAGTAAAAAAACAAAAAATAATGTCACAAAGAATTTGGTTGGGATTGTTATAAACAGCGCTTTTCCAAGACTTCACCTAAAAAAACCATACGGCTACTAGTAAGATATACATCGTAAGTCAGGACATAACAAATGTTAGAAATAAACAATATTCGCCTGCAAAACAAGAAAATAATAAAATATTTGCAAATGTATTGCCAAATTTCGAATATAAAAATTGGTGTCATGTTGAAGATAAACGACGTCTTAACCTAATTTATTCTTCATAACACGTAACCATCTGCAGGTTGGTTACGTGGAAAATAGAGTTAAGTATTTCAGAAGTTTTTTGTGTTTCATGAGTGGATATAACATTCGTAAACAAATTCAGACAAAACTATTTTAGGAATATTTTTTCCCAATAAGTACACAATCAATCTAAATATTTATATGTTAACCATCATTTTTTTTTAACATTGACACTCTTTGATTTGTAGTCAAACATATCGGACACCCATTTCAAAAGAGGCGCAACTCGAAATTCGTCAATTTTCAGAAAACGCAAAAAATGTTAAACAGCATAGTGTCATCCCAAAAAAAAGAAATATATGTTTTATAATGTTTTTTTCGACAATTTGCAATAATTAAAACAAAGTGGAATTTTGCGTGTTGGTAGACAGGTAAACTATAAGCAAGTTCCATACATTAACTCAAAATTGAGGAATTTCAAGTTGCGCCTCTTTTGAAGGTCTGCGATATGTATATTGACATGAAATGCATTCTCGATAGCCAAATTTTGTACCGCCCTCGCAATGCTTAATGTCTATTTATTGTTAAACAAAAGTCTAAAATTCAATTTAATGAATATTTCGTAAATTTAAAGTTAATTTTCAATACCTATATTCGACATATCTTAAATAAAATACTGATAAGGTTTTTATTATAATAGATTTTAAAATACAAACTGCTAGAAGGAAAATATCAATTTAAATTTGCATATAACAAAAATCATAACTTCTAATTTGGACACCCGTGAATAAGTTTAGTTTTTTACTACATCAACATATGGGTATTACTTACTGTTCGACTTCCAGTGATTTCCCCAAGTATGTTTTGAATTTCATCAGCATCGTTACGCTCATCTAGTTCAATTACGGTAGGGCTTACAGAGAGCTTTTCGAATTGCTAATGTAAATGATTTTTAATTATACTAATTGTACAACTATGAATTCACAAACCTCTTTAGCCATCGTACAATAAGGACAGTAGGTTTTTGAAAATATTACTACTTTATTGCTTTTAATTGCATGCTGCACTAAATCCGCTTTTGGAGAAGTCATATCTACTACTGGATTTTTTAACAATGTACTTATATTTGAACCCATATACTTATTAAGCTTTAGTTTCTAAATTATAAAATAGCAAACTTGCCACATAAACTTAATATGTCGTATGGACTTATAAGCATTGCCAGCTGTACATTATGCCGCCTATACACAGAGAATTTGAATGAAGAAGTCATAATAAATTCAATATTGCACTCTCTCAAATTATACACCCCGCCAGGAAGACATGCTGGGCTTCATAATATACTTTTATAAAATTATTTAAATAACTTATTATCAAAATTAAGCGGGACTCTTATTACAATGAATCATCTAAGTGGTCACAGACACTATTAAGTAAAAATGCTTTAGACACTAATGCCTTAATTAATTCTGTATTAGAATTATTTGCGTACAAATTAGTACCATTTCTAGATTTTCTAAAAATAAACTTTTTGGAATATTTGCTAATTTTTTTTTCGTATGATTTGAAAACCACGCATCAGAGATCTAATGTTTATATACCAATCGACAGACTTTTCAAAATTCTATAAGTAATATGCATTTTTGTTCAATTTAATAAACTTTTTTTAATATTTTTTTATAAATAACAACGCAGGTTTACATGATCATGTTTCCAATTGATTGCTCATCAATATATTAAAGTTTCTAACAATTGTCGAAATGAAAACCTGAAACGATAATATAAACACTGAAACAACTTCAGCAAAGTTTGTTGACTAAAGTTAGTAATGTAAACCCCGCATAGCTTACGTTTGATAAATCAAAGAAGAATAATATATTATAATATACTTGATAACGCTAATAGTATATTCCCATTTAATTTAATTCGGAAAAAAAATTTGATATATGAGACATGAAACAAAATATAAGTAAACAAAAAATCAACAAGAGGTGAGAATTTCTTAAAATGTTTGTTTTTTATTAATTTTGATTTTAAGGTCAATATAACGGTAGTGACTATTTTTCTTAATAAAAACTATTGTATTTAATAGAGAGGTTTCGAAACGTAGTGAACTAAAACAACAAAAATTCTTTGTTCATATTATTTTAATTAATTGAATATTTGGCTAACCATACAGCCGTTTCCAGTATTGCCAAATCTCGTCATCAGTAGTCTTCTGAAATTATATCTGAGTTTATTATAATATACGAGTATTTCGGCTTAATACACTTCTCGTCATATAAGTTTACTACTCTTGTATGGTTCATGCTTGAGCTTAAGAAAATTATCAAAGTGTAGGCTTTTTCTTTAGTAAGCATATCTCAAAAGAACAAATGCTTATTTTAAAAATAAGATATGAAACAACAACACTGCTGGCTTATTTAGTCCAACCTTTTTGAATTCGCTTAACTAATAAGCAGCTCAAATCGTATGGTTGCCAAGATTAAAAATTAGTCTATTGTGAACGATTTTTGGAAGTACCTACGAAATTTCCAGGTATCTGTCAACGAATGATTTCGCTAATTATTCGTATTTCGTGTCGTCATTGTTCGTAACAAATACGTTACTTTTTCTTTTTATTATTTTAGTGTTAAAAGGCATGAAAATTCATATTTTATTCACAATTAAGTAAAAAATATATACTTGTGTTGTCATATTGTTTTCAGATTTCAATGACTCGTGATAAAGTATTTTTACCTTGAGGTTAATTTTATTTTGAGTATTTAAAAAGTTTTTTTTAAACTTTTTAAAAAAAAGTTTTAAAAAGTTTTTTTTAAACTTTTTAAGTAGTTTTTTTAAAGCATTTGTCCAATAAATTTTGTACGCTTTGGAGCACGAAATTTCTCTCACAAAATCTAAATATTTTGTTCAAAAAAATGAATTTTAATTCACAATGACGTTGCCATTCTTGAAAGGTATTCTTGCTCGAGGTACTTTTGAGCAAAATTCCTCAAAATTTGCAGGTATGTGTTGTAAGGATGGAAATTTTGTACAAATTTTAACCCTACACACAATCACTGAATTATCATTGGCGAATTACCTGAAAGAACAGCAGGCCGATTCCACTAATGGCTATCGCTAAAACAATCACTGAACAATTCCATGTCTTCGCTAAAATTCTTAAATAAGCGATTCGTTTAATTTAGGTGAATTAGCAATTGTGCGATTCTGCCAACAATCTCTTCGCGAAATTTATCCGGCGATGTGGATAATACTGAAATGCATTGAAATAAAAACAAAAATTGTAAACAAATATCAGCTGTTGGAATTATAATTTGAATTTCAAATGTAAAAGCAGATATAAATTAAAATTAAATTAATATAACATTGGCTTGTGGATTAATTAAATAATGGACTATTTAATAAGAATCAGATTTCTTTTTCTGGTGATATGAGAGATTCACGGAGTCATGTACGTTGCAAAAGAAAATGTTTACGAAATTCTACAGACCCCTCCACTATATCTGATGCGCGATTTATTCATCGATCAGATGGAATTTCGAGGGACATACGATCCGTGATGCTGTGCTTCATCCTCCTGCAGCTGGGAAGTACGCCAATTTGAAGGCCCGAGTTAGAGCGTTAAAGTGAGAGCGAGTAGCGGATAATTCAACGGTTGCTGTCAAAGGTTAAACTTGGTGATAGACAGCCAACATAGTTGTTGGCAGAGTTGACAGCGTTAGCAAAAGACAAGGTGAGCGATGAGTCCTCAAATCTCTTTGACTGCAGCGTGTTCCACCACAGATACGCGCTATTCTGCAGGCATCGGACGTGGCACTGGTGGAGCTGGTGAAGTTAACAAACCGTATCTGCGAGATGGGCCATTTTCTGCAGATTCTGAAGTGTCGGCCTCAGGGTGTGTTTGAATGTACGTAGAGATAAGTCGTTGCAAGATCGATCTTTCCGAGGAAGCGCAGGCGAACTCGTTTCCGACCAAAAAGTCATCCAGATTGGTGCTGGTATCACAAAAGATTTGATATTGGGGCTACAGCTTTGGCAGCAGCCGTGTAATTTCGCGGCAAGTAGCCAAAAAACTAGGTACTCCTTCTACGTCCTTCTATCCCACTCTCGGGATAGCGCCCATATGGTTTGACCTAGCGTTAAAGATCCTGCCACATCGGTGATCGGTGGTTTTTCTCATTGTTACTGGCGCTGGCATATCAGTTATACCGAGTCGTTCGGTCGTTCGAAACGAACAGCTAGCAGTGACTCAACGCTCACTCAGCTAGCAGTGACTCAACGCTCACTCAGCTAGCAGTGAGCGTGAACGTCCAAAAATGAACAATCTGATTATTTTGTTGTGTGCAAATGCCTTGGCAGCACTCGTATCAACAGCCAAAGGTAAACATATGTTTACAAGTAAATACTCAAATATTCTTTAATTTTAATATCATTTAAATTTATCATAAAATTTATCTTATCATATCATATAATTTATCATATAACTAAAATTTAAAAGGTGTCGTATATCAAGAAGTAGAATATTCAATTTTATACTTTTTAATTATATATCATTCCTTTAAAAATTATAGTTTTACTAAATTTTATTTATTGATTTATGTTATTATTTTTTAATTTTCACTTAGTACTGGCAGTACTAATAATCAAATTTTCGCTAATCTGAGAATCTCCAAAATAGTAGATTCTGTGCTCATTTTTTTTTGTTTGCAAATTTTTGTTGTAATAATCTGCTAAGCAGCTGATCTGCTGCCTGAATACCCCTACTGTTAATCTTTTTTAATACTAATTCAAAATCAACTATTTTATGTGCACCTCACAGGGCATTTGCACATATTAGGTCCAATTCTTTTCAAAAATTGCATATCAGATTTGTTTCTCACATTCGGAATGAGAGCATTGTGTAAATCTGGTTGAATTGATTCACGTAATACAAATACTATTAACACTGCTACCTTGGTTCTGTTTTAATACATTTTTTAATTTATTCAATTTAAACAACACCAGTAGTTTAGGAATCAAAGAAGCTTTATGTGGATCCAAACACAAATGAATTTTCTGCAAAAAGTCAATATTCTTTTCGGATCCATTATATTTGAAGAGAATGAAGGCAACAATATTATTAAGAACTGCTTTTCTATTAAAGAGTGACTTCTCAAATAAATACAACTTCTTTCTGTATTTTATTGGTTGTACTTTATTTATTTCCAATATTTAGTTATAAATCTAAATAATATTTTCTCTTGACAAGTAATTAAATAGGTTTTGTCTTAAATTAATTGAGTCATCCAACTCTAAAGTATCAACAAAATTCTGGTTGATCTGCCCTTTCTTCCACACTATTGTGTTCGTCATTGTCATGATTACTTACACAAATGTTGTTCAGAACACATACACTGGCAACGATATTCGTAATTGCAACCAAATTACTTTGTTCTGTAAACTTTGATAGTCTGCGAAAGCTACTTTTTAGCAGACCATTTTTAGAAGCATTTTCTACTACCATTCGTGTAGAGGAATGCTTTTCGTTAATTTTTTTTTTGGTTTTCATCTACGTTACCATAGTCTTTAAATGGGGGCAGAAGCAAGTTTAAACACGGATAAGCAGTATTTCCAATAAATAAATAGTTCACTTTGCTTTAATTGTGCACGTCCGTATACATCAGATCTTCTCAAAACTCTAAAGTCGTGCAAGGATGTAGGTTCACTGCAACTAATATTTAAAAATTTTTTGTCTGCATCTACAACAGCTAGCAAAACAATGGAATAGCATTGTTTGCGATTGAAAAAATCTTCACCATGACATGGTGGTCTTTTAATTGGAATATGTGTGCAATCTATTGCTCCTGTTATGCCTGGTATTCCATGTTTTTCTTCGAAGCCTATTATATACTGGTCTGTACTCCAAGCCACTGATATTGCAACACCAACCCAATTGTTTCTGCATTGCTCCACCGTTTTCGTGATGTGAAAATATGACTAGAAAAAAATATGTAATTAAAAAAATAGTTCCTTAATATTTTTACTTTTAAGTTCTACAATTACTTACGTTTCACTCATTTTTTAACAGCAATATAATAACTATATAAAATAACGTGCTTGTTACTAATAATACCAAAAATTAATGAAATTTTACAGTTGGCAGTTGTGAATTAAAAAGAATTGTTTATTATTATTTTTCAAGTACAGTTACAACTGAAAGTTAACTGGAAGATATGTACGTAATTCCATAAATCGTTCACAATAGACGAGTTTTTAGTCTTGGCAACCAAGTGATTTGAGCTGCTTACTAGTTAAGCGGTTTCAAAAAGGTTGGACTAAATCAGCCAGCATTGTTATTGTTTCATATATTATTTTTATAATAAGCAGTTGTTCTTTTGTGATATGCTTACAAATGAAAAGGTCTATTGTTGTTGTTTCATACAATATTTTTAAAAGAAGCAGTTGTTCTTTTGTGATATGCTTACAAAAGAAAACGCCTATTAATATTGATATGGATAAACATATCTTTCTTAGCAGTATGCATTTATTTTTTTATGTTTTTATGTACTTTAAAATTCATAAATTTCACAATCGCCAAACTGACCTACCTTTAACAAATGTTATTTCAAGTGAATACTTTTTTACTTTTGAAAAAGAGTGTGAAAAGTGAAATTTGGTGCAACCAAAAAATATAGATGGAGAATTTTGCAAACATATCCGTAGTAGTTACCAAAAAGTAAACATAACTCAGTTTCTATACCAAAAATTAAAAATATACGTCTAAATATTTGCTGTTAAAATTGCAAAATAGACAGTATTTTAAAAGTTTTTATAAGGGTACATATATATTTTCTGTTAAAATTTTTTAATAAGGGTCTGAATACACCTGACTACAGACAAAAGCTTATGCGTATAATGCATTTATAGGCTAACTTTACAGCCACCTCTATCAACAGGTTTTTCACTACCAATCATACAAAAATATATGCAAACTAAAAAATCGCATCATTCATAACATACATTGATACCGAATGCGCCTACCCCTACCCTACTCTATCAGTAGATTTTTAGTACTAAATTTCAAAAATGAGCCTGCGAAAATCAATATAATTTATCATTCACTTAAGTGCTGCTATATAAAAAAGTAAATTGGTAGCAGCTTCGGTCCTTGTTATTAATTTCGCATGAAAATAGTATTTAATGATATTATTTTAAAATTAATTTAGAAATAATATTTTACACGCTTAAAAAATTTTGAAGAAAATATAACTAATTAAAAAAAACATTCAAAACTGCTTTTTTTTTTCATTTCACAAAAAAAAAATAGCTTACCGAACATAATATATTAAATACTGTAAAATTCATATTAAAAAAGCAATAAAAATTAAGAATTTATTGATTTAAATATTTGTGTTTTAATTTATATATCATATTTTCTTTGCTGTGATATATATTATGTTTACGTGATGTCATATTATTAACCAAATAAGATACGCACAAGTATTTTATATATAGTAACAAATTATTATACTGCAACGCCAAAAGAGGGAGTATTTGTATGATGTTTTCGTGGTAAGATCACATATATTTAATTCGTGTGGCAGAATGTTATAAAAAATAAAGGAAAGTTTCCGTTCTTTGAAAGATATTCTTTGATATGCGTGTTCTTGGAGTTTCAGTTGCTATACACTATCCTACCAAGCATGCGTGCCGCATTTTATTTTAGGTCGTGTGCGAGTTAGGCTAAGTTGCGTTCTAAATAAGGGAAATTCTAAGTTGTGCCGATAATATAGTGATGTGTCGATACGTGTTGATAAATGGCTAAATGTGTGCAGTGCAAAAAATACCAAGAAAAGTCCCATTTGGTTTAGCATCCACTTAGCCTAACTCGCACACGTCCTTAGTTTTTATAGTACGCGTTTCAAAAAAAGTTGATAGTGCTCTTGTTTCCTTTCGTTTTTATATTTTTGTATATATACAATTAAGGTCGTGTGCGAGTTAGACTAAGTTGCGTTCTAAATGAGGGAAATTCTAAGTTGTGCCGATAATGTAGTGATGTGTCGATACGTGTTGATAAATGGCTAAATGTGTGCAGTGCAAAAAATCCCAAAAAATCTCCCATCTGGTTTAGCATCAACTTAGCCTAACTCGCACACGTCCTAAAATAATAATCATCATTGTTGTATTTTAAAATTTAAAAAAAATTTATATTTACAGCTTCCATTTATTAAAGGAATTAATGTTCGTAAATTCTTGTATAAATTCTTATTTATATAACACTTCTACATATATATAGGTCGTGTGCGAGTTAGGCTAAGTTGATGCTAAACCAAATGGGAGATTTTTTGGGATTTTTTGCATTTTGCCATTTATCAACACGTATCGACACATCAATACATTATCGACACAACTTAGAATTTCCCTCATTTAGAACGCAACTTAGCCTAACTCGCACACGACCATAGATATATTAAAATCACACATGACAAAAAAGATAAAAAAGATTTTTATAGTCAGTGATTTTTGGAAGTTTTTGTTGATTTTAACAATTTAAATTTAATAGGCGTATATAAATTTTAAATTAATTACAATAATTTCTTTTGATATGTGTATATATTATAAGTGTTCATACGTGAACATATAGATTAGTAACTATATTAAGCAGAGACATTGTTTTTATTTAGTTACAAAAAACATATTATTTAATATACTATATGTTATTTATATAGTAATATTTCAGTATTATATAAAACAAATTAAAATACTTATTAAAAGATATATTTGCGAATGCTATAATGACACATTCATAATGCAAAAATAATATATACATAATGACGTAAGCAAATATCGTTATATAGGCCGTGTGCGAGTTCGAGTAAAAGGATGGTAAATTAAGGGAAATAGTAAATTATGTCGGCATGGAAACGAATCTTAATATTTACCAGAATTTCGAGTAGGGTAAATTAAATAAAAATTGGGTAAATTAGGTGTTACCATTTTGAAAATTTTGTAAGATGTTTAATAAATAAATAAATAAATTTGAAAACTTTTAACCAAAAATAATATATAAGTGCAATATATAAATAAATAATTAAATATTTACATAAGTGCAGTGCAAAAAATCCTTAGGAAATTTCAATTTACTTGAACGCGCACACGACCATAGTGAACGATATAAATGTGCCCTCACTAATTAAAAAATTAAAATGATCCAATTTATACACATTCAACTTGAGCATTTAAATTAAATGCTTTTCGCGCAATTTTTACATGAATACCATGCATAACAGCCCCAATATTTTCTTGACATGTAACAATGGTTTTTTTACAAAAACAATATGCTTATCACAATGGAGTTGCCATTCTTATGATGTAATCTTTGCTTATCACATAAAAAATATTTTTTCCATTCTTGTCAAGTGTTCATTGATTTTCGTAAGCACTGCGAATGGTGTTGCTGTATTGTGAATGGAACATAAGACTAATAGTAGGTGGCTAGTTTCTTGTATTGGAGTTTTAAGTATTGTGTTGTTTGATTGTGCGATTATAGTTAATTTTGCAAATGGGCAGCTTGTATCAGTGCATCTGATACGTATATTTAAGATTGCTATCTTTACTGTGAAAGAGAAAATTAAGGTAAGATTGATACTGTACGGATTCAGCAGTGCATGTTTTTTGAACATGGCCGCCATCTTATTTTCTGAGTTTTTCCGTAATACAGAATGCTACATTGTACTTAACAATTGATTTATAAATGTAATTACTTAATATAACACGCCATCCAATTAAAAATAATGTATACGCGTTCGAGAGAATGATAATGGAATTTAGTGATAGAAAATCATCGCGAAACCAATATTTCACTTCTCATATCAAATATAAACTATATATTCTCAAAATGTATTCGGTTAATATATGTATTTTAATTTAATGCAGACCTCGCGAGTATCGAACGTGTTTTCTAAGACGGCTACACCGTGCAGACCGCGTTTTCACGATTCACCAACGTAGACGCTACATACATTCGTGTATTTAGTTAGCTAAAAATTATCGTTCCATAAAATTTCTTTCTTTAAAATGCCCGGGGCAGGCACATTTAAACTTTTCATTGGCAATCTTGATGAGAAAACTCAAGCTACTGAGTTACGTCCTTTATTTGAGAAGTACGGTACCGTTGTGGAATGCGATGTCGTTAAAAACTATGGTTTTGTACATATGGAAACAGAGCAGCAGGGCCGCGACGCCATCCAAAACCTGAACGGTTTCGTGTTAAATGATAATCCTATAAAAGTAGAAGCGGCTAAAAGTCGACGTGCACCAAACACTCCAACTACTAAAATCTTCGTTGGAAATTTAACCGATAAAACTCGAGCGCCTGAGGTACGTGAACTATTTCAGAAGTACGGGACTGTTGTCGAATGCGATATAGTACGTAACTATGGTTTTGTGCATTTGGATTGCGTCGGTGATGTACAAGAGGCCATAAAAGAATTGAACGGGCGAATGATTGATGGTCAACCGCTTAAAGTCCAGGTATCAACAAGTCGCGTTCGTCCTAAACCCGGGATGGGCGATCCAGAACAATGCTATCGTTGTGGCCGATCAGGACATTGGTCAAAAGAATGTCCGCGACTTTTTAGCGGTGGCGATCGTGGTTTATCGGTTGGTGGTGGTTATCGAGATCGTATGTACGGGCGTGATCCCTACCCACCGCCTCCACCACCCCCATTTTTGCGTGACAGAATTATGGATGGTTTTAGGGTAAATTAACTTGGATATTTAAAACATTTTAGATATATTGCATTTACCGGCTCAACTGAATTTTATGTATATTAAAAATCGGTTAGCTTTCGGATTTTAAATATACAGCTCTATAATATTTTAAGTAGCGATTTTATCAAAAATATTTTATGCAATTTGTAAAATGCTTTTTATTTAAATTTATGAAAAATCTATATTTTTTTACCGTTCAATTGTTATGCATAATTTCTAGTTCAATTCGTCTTAACGATTTAGTAGATGCAATATATTTTTATAAAAATGTTTTATGAAGATATATAAGTTTAGTATATTTCAGGAATATGACTACTATGATCGCAGATTTGATGATACCCGTGACTTATTTGAGAGACGGTATCAAAGCTCTCGAATGCGGGATTTCCCACCCCCACCATTATCGCGGCGAGAGCCAATGCCCCTTCCTCCACCGTTAAGTGGTAGTCTACGAGGTAGTAGCTTATCACGTGGTTATGATTCTATGTTTAGTCGCCGATCGCCACCTCCAAGAAGCAGTAATGGTCTTAGTCGTTATGGGTATAATAGAACAAGAAGCTTTAATAAGTAGTTATTTAATCAATTTATTTATAGATATGAAGATTTCAGTAGAGATTCATTTGATGAAAGATTAATTTCATCAAGGGGAATGCGTGGTCCTTCACCTCCTGGGCGCCGTTATGCACCGTACTGAGATGAACTGTATGATAGTACAGTGCGTTTATGGTTTAATTTGCAACCAATGGAAGAAGAATTTCGGTACGCACGCTTGCATAAAACAATCGTACCACAGTAATACTTGCATTAGGCTATGTTATATCCAATAATCTCAACTTAATGCATGACATCTTATCATAAAATATACGTTTCACTTATAACCAAGATAATATACATTTATTTTACACAAAATTTTGTCCCCAAACACATTAATTTATTAAAAAAAAGAGTACTTGTATGTTTAATTGTATCTTTTTTCGGTTATTTAGCTTTATTACATATTCATGAAAAATATGTTTCTGTCTTTTTTTTTTTCTTATTTACTATCTTTCTTTCATTTCGCTTAGTATTGAAATTATGTTCACAATATATAATAACAATAAAATAAAGCTACATCAAATAATTGAAGTTTGTTTTTATTAAAAATTAAATAGTCGCAAGTATTCTTAATCAATGCCTAAACAGCACCGTTTTCTACAAATATAGATTGTACTGTCTTAATATTATGATTAAAAAAAATACGACTTATTAAAAATATATTCTTTATAATACATATATTAATAAAAATTTTAGTAAACAGTAAATGATTTAAAGTTTCTACATGTGATTTGCTACTAAGTAGTAAAAATGTAAAAATTCAACAAAGAAATAGCTTTAGTTATTGATATACAAGAAAATGTTCAGTTTTTGTAATTTTTTGAGCAAACATTTTTCCAGCCTCAGTTGGCGCACTAAATGCGATTTTGTCAATAGGAATTTGTTCACTAGGTAAAGTATTCAGTTGAACAGCTTGAATTAGCTTAGAAGCGATGCGCATTCGTCTATGTAATGGTGAGATCCATAGGCGAGAAATTCCACACCTAAATTGTTTAATATAATATTTAGGATATAAGCAGGAATAAAGAAATGTGACTTACTTTGATTCATATTTTTCTTCAGTACAACAATCTATGCCTTTAACGGACATGTATTTGTTGGCGAAAGAAAGCGGCTCAACCAAACATAACCCAACTATTTGGCTTTTACGCACAGCACAGTAGCACTAAAAGTTCCGTAGGTCACAATTTTTATATTAATTACTTAGTCTTAAAAAATACTTACAACAAATATTCCTGGAAATATATACGATGAAAACCCAAGTTCCTTATCCACTATCTTTAATATTTCTGTCAAACGTTCTTTTCGCTTAGTATGCGAGTTATTAGTTAAACGAATTATGCGACCATCGTTTCCCCACTCTGGATAGATTGCAACAATATCTTCATCAATCCATCCCTTATAACGTAGAATATTCAACGAAGAGTGGAATTCGCGATGGAGTTTTTCTTCTTCAGGTTCGTGTACATTATATAAAAGTCCACATTGCTTGCACTGCTGTGGACCAAATTGTTTTTGACCTGCGTCAATTTGATACTGGTCTCTACCTTGACCCATCCAATTACGATAAATTGCACGTGAAGATGTTTGCTTAAGAGGTTGATAACAGCCCGATAAAAACATTGGATAAGATTGTTTTTGCGTTTCCTCCTGAAGTTCTAAAGAGTCAGATTGTAATGCAGGCGGCGATGCCTCTGAATAAACATGGAGGATTCTATTTTCAGTACTGCATATGTTGTTTTCAATTGTAGGTGGCAGATTCGAACCAGCACTACTTTTAGGCATATTTAATTTACTGGTTTCGGTGTGAAATAAAATCTCTGCAGCTTCTGTTTTACGTTTTTCATAATTAGCAATAAAAATATCAAAATTTTCTTCTGTGCATATCTCATGTTCAATTAGATATTCTAAAAATCTATTTTGTTGCGCTATCACCATTGGATCAGAAGTATTATAAGGAATACGTTCTCGAAATTCTTTATGACCTTTGACGATAAATTGATCTAATATATGTGAAGCTTCCTCTTTATGATTTTCTGGATCAGCAATGAATATTCTAAAATTTTCTTCGGTGCATATGTTAAAGCTGATTAAAAAGTTTAATAATAATCGTTGCTGTTCTTCTACAGCTGGATCTGTTGTCTTATATGGTATACGACTATGAAAGCTTTCGCAAAATTCGCTTTTGTCAACTATAGCTAGATCAATCAGATCGTTGTGCGTAGATTTTTTAGTAGCAATTTTATTTATTTTTAATGAATCAGCTTCATATATTGATTGTTCTGTTTCTTCAAGAACTGTGTCATCCAAAGCTTTAAGGATTTTATCTACAGTTGCCTGTTCGTCTGAAAATTTATTAGCTAAAAAATATAAATAAAAAACAGCTATAATTTTCGTCTTAAATAAATGTTATTCAATTATCATAAAATAAACTAAGTATTTACTTATAATTTTGGGTTTTCTTTTTATTTTCATATTTTCCTCAAGTATGCGTAGTTTCCCATTGCAAACTGTAGCCTTTATGTGGTCAGTTATTTGAACTTCCTTTTTAGTATTTGTCGTACGTCCTGTTTTGAAAAACTTCCGCTTTGTCAACTGCGCTGGGGTTTCTATGCAGTCATATTCACTTTCAGATGGTTCGTATTTAGGAAATGTTATTATAGGTATAATTTCTTCATTTACATCCTGGACAATATTTTCAGTATCTAATTCAGATTCATTCACGTCGATCTCTGTATCAGAAAAACCAGTTTCAGTTAAATCAAAGGAATCATTTTTTTGTTTTGATACTATTATATCAAGTGTATTATTATTGGAATCGTCTGCAGAGCTCAGAACACTTAGTGGACGTGCCATTTCGATAGGATTCGCGCTATTTCGAAATATGCTATGCACTTTTTCAATTTGATCTCTTATGATACGTTTGGATGTGATAAGATTTCGTAATTTTTCATTTCGCATATTACTTAAAAGAAGATCAACATTAACATTTGATTTCGTATGAGAATTTAAACTTAGCGATCTGGATGGGCGACGAATCTTATGGTGAACTCCTTTATTAATAGAATGAAATGATCTTCTTTCATTGCGTGCGCGTGCTGTTGTATTACCATGTAATGAATTTTCAACATGTAATATTTTTGAGCTTATCGATTTCGGGTGTAATTTAGAAGAATAAAAAGATTTCGTTGAAATTGAAATTTTCTTACCAACGGAGTCTAATTTAGGTGTCATACTTTTCTGACCAGACACATTAGCTGTAATGTCATCGCTGTATTTTCCATTTTTTGTCGTATCAATGGATTCAGTTTTATTACTTGAGGATGTATTGTCGTAATTGAACACAGTTGAAGATAATGATGCCTCCAGCTCATTATCTTTCACTTGATATAAAATATTTTCCTTTCCACCATGGTCATTGTTAGACAGTTGAACGGGTGTAATTGGGCTAACTGGACTGGTATTGTGATTTAGTCGACTACTGCGCCTTGGCAATGGAATCTTCATATCGTTTTTGTCATTTTCGTTTGTATTGGCAATATCCTCAAAATAACTGGTTGAATTAAAATTGTTTGTAGGTAATATAGTGTAAATTTTATTTTTGATTATTGACATGTTATTCCAGACAGTGCTTTTTGCCTCACTTGGTAATGGCTTTATCTCCGATAAAGAATTATATCCTTCGTCGCCTAAATTTGAAGCACATATGGGAAATATATCTTTCTTGACATTAGAAGAACAAGGTATCGCGTTCCTATTATTATGAATATTCTTTGCAGTTTTTAGTGTTTTCATATCCATTAAAATTTCTTTTTTAACCAGGTGTATTCATAATAACCCACTAAACTTCAACGCGCCAAAATGTAAACACGCAATGACTTTATTTGACATGTCAAAACAGCACGTAAAAAATACGTGCTTAGATTAAATAGAAATAAATTAAAGCTGCCATATTTCTCACAACTTTACGATATCTATCAAAGAAGATAAAGAAAAGAAACTGAGAGTTACTCAAAAAATTGTGTAATAAATTATCTCGATTATTCAAAAACTATTCTTTGTTCGAAGTCAAAAAGCCTAATAGGGCTTAATAATATTCCCCACCTAGTCTTCGTATATTGCTTTAAATATAAAAATCATAACACATTCTGAGTAAATTCGTTGTTTGTTTTTTTTGACAAAGTTTTTGACAATAAAATCTGTTATGAGAAAACGATAAAACGAGAAAACACCCCAAAGTTGTTATAAGGATCAATTTAATAACACAAACAATAGTATATAATTTTTTATATATAAAACAAGGAAATAACGAATATTTAAATAAAATATTAAGTTACCTGAATCAGAAGTATTTTATATATAACACAAGGAAAACACGAAGGATTGTTTTGTAGAGAAATATTAAAAAAACAATATATATCCTTAAACATCCTTAAAAATCTAGACTCAATTCCATATTAATGACTCCAAGGATAACTATTACTTTCCTCCCAACAGATATCATTTGATTGAATAACATAAAATATGGCTTTTTTAAATTCTTTTATATAATTTTAACCCCTTATGAATTTATTATATCTAAATTTTATCATTACTATTTTTTTATTATATTATATTGAAGGTGTTTTGAGCCAGTGCAGTTCAGCACTTTTACTCTTTTATAACTCGAGGTATTTTCAAAACTCCTCTTTACACCTTGACTAGATTATGTTTATCACTTAATCAGACCAAGCAAAAATTGATCTCAGATCTGCATACCTTCCCGTGGAGCCTGTCACCATTTTGAGATTTGATAGCGCTGTATTGGTAAGTCAGTCAGTTTTCGCAAATAGTTTCAGGGCTCTATCCTTTATGTATTTTTTGATGGAATCAATCTTGAGGTCCCTGAGGATCTCATTCGTCCTACTGTACAATAGAACTTTGAAAAATCTTCTTAGAGCCTGGCTTTATGCAATTTCTAGCTGGTGAATAGTAGTGTTTGAAGCTTTGCTTAACGCTACACAACCATATAGGAGTGACGGACGAATTATTTGGTTATATATCAGTTTCCTGTTCTTAGCATTGAGATTTTCATTACTGAATAGCGGTTGGAGGTAATGAACAATTTAACATGTTTAAGCCATGTGAATCGTTTGTCCAACGTGATACCGAGATATTTAACGCTATCCTCCCAGTTTATCACCATATCACCCACTCTCACTCACGACGGATACTGTCTCCACTTACGCGTTATAAACAGAGTCTTAGTTTTTTCATTATTGATTTTTATTTTCCATATATGGAAATACTAAAGAAAGAATATGCTCTTGAAGTGTGATGGTTATGTTGAGAGCACATTTATCTGAGTATAGCATACACGCGTCGTCAGCATATAACGCCAGAGTCAAGGGACCTAACATTGGAATATCAAATGTATAAATGTTGTAGAGAGTGGAGGAAAGTGGCGATCCGTGAGGAACCCCTGCTTTTATAGATCGGACTGACGAGAGAGCTCAGTTGATTTTAGTGCGAAAGGACCTTCCACGTAGGAAACTGCCGATGATGTTAGTTAGTCTGCCTGGAACACCTAGATAAGACATTTTTACTATCAGACCATCATTCCAGACATTGTCAAAAGCTTTAGAAATATCAAAAATGATCATTCCAGTCGACTTTCTTCTATTAAGGGCTGTTTGGATCATTTGGGTCGTTCTAGCCAGTTAAAGCTCCGTGGACAGGTCATTCCTAAAGCCAAATTGTTAGCAGGCTTATGGGGCGCCAGTTCTGCGGGAATTGTGGATTCTTATTCGGTTTGGGGAAGATAATGACTGGCCAGCTTCCAGAACTCAGGAAATTTGCCTAGCTTGAGCATGCAATTAATTATGTTAGTGATAAGCTGGATTGCATTCTCCAGCAGGTTACGTAGGCATCTGTTGTTAATTATATCATGACCAGCTGCCGATCTTATCTTTAATCTTGCTATAATTTGGGTGATTTCTTCGACAGTGTATGGTGCTATCATTTGGCTCCTGATCCAGAATATTATTTGCCTCCTCGAAGATGCGTTGTTCTTTCTCTGAGTCATATTCTAAGTCTTCATTGGGCTGGAATTGAAGTTCAAGGGTGTCCGCGAAGGCCTCGGCTTTTTCTAGATCTGTGTATTATATTTACATCTATTTCCTTTAGTTATACAATTCGTTGAATATTTTTGTCTTAATTAATAAATTTATTGTGACGACTCAGGAATAGGCTGATGTTAGTCCAAGGAAACCACAACGACAATGAACCCGTTTCGTAATTAATGTAATCAATTACAAATGTCGTAATATATTTTTTACGATTTTAGAACAATTGGAAAAGAAATGACAAAATCTATTCAAATAAACATTGAAATTTTGAAAATGCCGAAATGTGTGAAATTCTTATTAAATTTGTTTAAAAATTTTGTACATAATTATAACTAACATTTTTTAAATTTTTGTTATAAAACTATTTATTAAATTTATATTATAGTTTTTTTCTACAAAGTTGTTATTAAATGCTTTATTTACAGAAAGTTATCAAATACATAAAATAAAATTTTAGAATGAGAAGCGTACATCGAGACAATCCAGAGAGCTTTAGCGTCGTACTCGATGACCATAACTACATTGTAGTTGTCACTAAATCTAGAAAGTAAACAAGCATTAATGTTGTTTCTTATTAGAATACAGAATCTGGAATTACCATGCGATACCTCTTTAATTTCGGTCTATAAACCCTGTTATTAATAACTAAAGGCTCTAGGGACAGACGTATCTGTATTATTAACGTGACTTCCTGCCATGTAGGCTTAACATCATGGTGTTCTTTACACATGCATTGCGCCGATGAACGCCCCATTGAAATTACCGTTTAATTCCGCCGGTTACCTATGAAGAAATTTGTGTTAGTCATATCTTCTGTCTTGGTTTGATGCGAAGCCTATCAAAAACCTCTGCTACAATTTGGACTGTAGCACCCGGTGGTGAATACGCAACTCCACGCCGAATGTAAACCAAAACTGAACATTCTTCCCGCGTAAGTTTGGGTATTAGCCATCAGCCACTACGAATACAATCTCAACTGGTCAGTCTAGCTGAAGCTGTGGCCAACTCTTACGCCTCTTACGACATTCATACTTTACCGCAGGAAAATTCTAACCCCTTCACCGCAGGAGGGAGGTTCTTGGGGCATGAAAGTTCAAAATTTACGTTTTCCCCTGCCGTCTAAGCTTAACATCACCTTTGGAAATCCGAGGAATTCCACCGGTACCAGTTGAAGTTATGTGTTTGGGCTTATTTATAAAACCATTAGTCAGATTTAAATAATGTGAAATAACCAATCCAAACTTATTTCTTGCAGACGCTATTCAAATCATAAAATTCATTATATCTCTAAAATGTATCATACCATCCACACTGTGCTTGTACGTTTTTATAGATAATAAAACTTGCACTAAAGATATATATGAGTGTGGAAGGAACCGTGATTTTGAATCCTTAAGTATGGTATAACAACGAAGTCATACCTACCTGTAGCCATGATAATTACCTAACATAAAGATTTTTTTACTTATATGTGGAAGGATATCAACAGTAATGAGATGACAAATGGTAAACTGTTGAATGGTATATATTATCGATTTCCGTCTAGCTGCAGAAAGGACTGCAATGTAAACAAATTGATGTCAGAAGTACGACTGGGTCAACTTATGGAAGGGCGGATATTAACAACCTAAATTTAGTTGAACTGCTGGGAATGATCTTTGATGTTAAAATAACGACCGAAAAAGTCTTCCACTGTTCAATTATTTAATAGATAGTTGTATTTAAACAGTTTAACAGTTTTTTTTATTTATTTCTAACTAATTTTTTTTGTAAATAATACATAATTTACTTATTAAGTAGTTCAACTGTATAGTTATAAATATTTATAATCTCGCCTTCCTGTTTAAATGAATTTAAGACCAATTTTTTAACACGTATATATATTATATATACATATATGTGTGTGTAATTAAAGAAATTGAAAAATATAGATTTTTTAAAATTCCAGTTTTGTCGTGTATATATATCAGTGACGACGCGTGCCCTATCTGGAAGGGTGTGCGGCAGTTCTAAAACTTTTATGAGATGTTTTATTAATAATAACTATATTACATTAGGCAACAATATATTCACAATATAACATTTAATAATTCATTAACAAAAAACATATTAAACAAATGAAATTAATAATTAATGTACAAGTTTAATATTATATCAATATGTGGAATAAATACAACTTTTAACATATATCTTGTAACATCAAGCCAACTTTTTTCAAACAAAAGAGTTTCTATTTAGAACTATACATGTTTATGCAGTGATCAAACACAATCGAACATGGTACTTGCAACGTATAAATGTGCGGCCAGCTACTCCGCACACCAAGCGTTTATTATTCGCTGGAGTAACGGCTAAAAGGGAAGAGACGAAATTTGAAAGAAATGTATGGTGATGTGAGCTGCAAACTGTAGCCGCACATCTAATGTCGGCAAGTCAACATGTTGAATTGTTATTGCACACGCACATTATTTTGTTCATTCTACTTTTGTGCACACTTATGACAGAAATTAATGAATGCAATTGCGTAAAGGGGAAAGACGAAATATAATAGAAATATTTTGCGATGTGAGCTGCAAACTTATGAGCACAACTAACGACTTTAGTAGCTAAGAGAAGCAAATTAAATGAGCTTCGTAAATAATTAGATTTAATTGTTTTTGCTAAAACTTTAATTTTTAAAAATATATATATGAAAATGTAATAAACAATATTAATTCTTGATGTAAAGATATTTAATAAATTTATATATATCATATTTGACAGTTTGCAAATTATGTTAGAGTGTGCGCTGTACACCTTCGCACCTTAGAGCAGTCGTCACTGATATATATGTGCCTAACTGCGCTACTTTAAATAGCAATCCATTTCCATGCTAAGCTGCCATAGTTTGTGCCAAAACATATGTTCTGATAATGACGATACGTAAACTAATCTAGCGCGAGGCATTGGCATATTATTCGAATTCTTTAAAAACCAAAGCTGATCGATTATTCGATTAATCGGATATCGGATGTATTCAAATTGAAAAAAATTGAGTTTTTTGTGACTTCGAAGCGTTCGAATATTTGGATTTCCAATTATTATTCTCTAACAATAGGAATGTACATAAAGAAAGATAATACATTAGCACTAATGCAATACAAATCCAAAAGGCTTAAAAAAATGTATGTGTATACATATATATATACAGTGGGGAAGCTTAAAAACGATTTAAAAGTCGAAAACCTATTTAAGCGATAGAATACTAGCTCTTGGCTTTTTAAAAAAGACTGTTAAGCTAAGACTGTTAAGCTTAGATAACTATTCCCAAGACATCGCACCAGACCTACGAGATATAACTTAAATGTAATTTTTACATCACTCCGTTCCGGATCTGAAGTTTTTAGAAAAATTACGATCTACTCAGATGATTTATTACTTGCCATAAAATTAAAAGCGCTAACTTATTTGCTATCACAGTAGTGACAAGTGCTTGGGTATATGTACGGATAATAAATACCACCAATGAAAATATTTTCATACCAAACATTAAGAGCACTGTTAAGAACTTGAATGATAACAATATAATATCAATTCTAATAATGAAAGCTATGAATATTGAGAACAAACCCCCCACTTGTAAAAACAGTGTTAGAAAAGCTTTATAGAAAATAAGTTGACATGTTTGTTCTTGAAACCGATACTACATATTTCTGTCAATAATTTTTACAAACAAAAATTATGTTTAAAAATTAAAGAGCAACATATGTGAAAAGTTGCAGAATAACATATACTCACAAGAATGAAATAAGCAAGTAAAAATGAAAGGCAAGTAAAAAAATTAATTAACTACGATATTATGACATTATATCATATGACGATATATGGTAACAAATGACAAAAGATGGCAACCAGTTGCAGATTAAAAGAGAATCAACAAAAAGTTAATTATACATAAATTTTTTTGCCAAGAAAAAATTATATTCTTGACCAATTAGGCAGAGCAAAATATTTCCTCGTCGCAATTTCACATCGGGTTTTTAACACAACGCAATGAAAATTCTCGGGACATCATTTCTCTCTATAGTAGAGATTAATTCCGTGTGAAACTCGTATATGGATAGCTGGATTAAACATTTTTCTTAATTTAAACCAACGAATGATGAAAGTAGCATTTTCAGGTTTAACTCCAGAGTAAACATTTCTGTGCATAAATTACTTAGTGTTTCTTGATTGTTCAGAAAAGCAGATGTTAAATAACCTCAGTGATGTGTTTAACATTTGTCGAAAACATAATTCAAAACTTCACCTAGATAACTACTGATTTTTCAACCGGTCACGACATGCCTGAGGCATATATGTGCAAATAAAATCATTTTGACAGAAAATAGTAAATTCCAAACTGTCACAGATTATCCGACTTTGTTAAGCTTTATACGCTTCATAAGCTTCAATTTACAACGGGTTGTAATTTAGCCGCTGTCTTTTCAATTGATCCTTCGACTACTAAAACAGCAGTATTATCAGCAAACGAAACGGTGACATTAATTTAAGACCAGCAAGTTGGACGTATAGAGCAGGTACAGAAGTGGATCAAGAATACTACATTGTGGTACACCAACACTGATATTTCTAAAGCTAGAATAAGCGAGTACAACAAAAGTATTGAATACGGTAATGAATATGTCGTTACGGCATTATGCGATTTAACAAAATATTTAATCGCAATAGCCGTTCTAAGCAAAAATATAATGGTGGAAAAATGAAAATTATGTGTCTATGAAAAAAACACTGATATGAGCACTGAATATAAAAACATAATTTTTAGAAACTTCTGGAACGAAACCACAGAACGTTGAATTAATATGTGTGAAATTTTATTTCAAGTGAACGAGATAATTGGAATAATTTTTTTTTTATTTTTTTCATTTCATTTTTTATTGACTCCTTCTTAACATAAGAAATTAACAATAAATTTTCAAATCTTAAAATAAATATAAAAAGCCGTAGGTTTTCATGGGGTGGGTTATTTATAATCTTTTAAAAATTGATAATAATAGCAATAGCAATAAAATTTATCAATAAATTTATCAATTTAGCAATAATTTAGTTGCCAAAATATATTTTTTAAATAATAATAATAATAAATTCAATCAAAATCAGCAGGTCAGTAGTTGTTTCTTTTTTAAACGTGAAGTTCTAAGTGTTGGAACCAACTGTCTGGCTTGTGGGTTGGGCTGTACGATAAGCTTCGTAAGATATTTGCCTATGTATGCTCGGGCAACATCCTTTACTAGTGGGATGTTTAAATCCTTATGGATATTAGAGTTTTTTACGTACCATGGGGCTCCTGTTATTTTACGTGTGTTGATGTTTTGCACTCTTTGAATCTTTTCAATATTTGTAGAGCAAGCATAAATTAATAAATAAATTAATTCCATAAGTCCATATAGGTTTAATGATACAGTTGTATAGTAAAACTTTGTTTTCAAGACTTAGTTTACTATTTGGGTTCATAAGCCAATAGAGCTGATTAAACTTTAATCGTTTGTGTTTTCTTACTATCTATATGTTTGCTCCAAGTCAACCTTCTATCAAGATGAATGCCAAGATACTTTACGTCGTTTGCTTGCGGAATTGGAGTGTTGTTCAGTGTAACCTGTGGACAAGTCTCTTTTCTTAGTGCAAACGTTATTTGAACACTTTTTGATTCATTTACTTTTATTTTCCATTTGGCCAACCACTTCTCAACAAGACACAGATAAAGTGACAAATTCTGAGAGGCCATTTTGGGGTTTCTATGTACACTAAGGATTGCAGTATCATCTGCAAAAGTTGAAATATTATAGTGAGAAAAGAGAGAAAGATCGGCTGTGTATAGTAAATATAAAAACGGCCCAAAAACACTGCCATTATTTTAACTTCTCTTGAAGTAAAAGAGTTATGTTTCCAACGAAATTTTCTAGAAGTTAAGTATGAAATAAATAACCGATGCATGTTTTCAGGTAGTTTTAATTTAATTTTCGCAAGTAAGCCTTAATGCCAAACCTTGTCGGAATAAATGACAAGGAATAAATGACTTAAATATTACATACAGCCGAAATTTTTTCTTTCAGAGTAGCAACAAAATTCTCGCAACTTACGAAAGCAAACATGTGAAGCAACAACAATGCTCTTAATATCTTCAGAGTTAGGTTTTACTCGCAAAAAATTTTGGGTCTTAAGTTTCAAAAATCATTATATTGTCAATGTTCATTGGAAATATGTTGCAAAATTCCAATCAGAAATAATAACAAATTGAAATATTTTAAAATAATAAGATAAAAATGCTTACCATTGCTCTTACATTATTCATTTTGTTTTCTTCTATTTAAATTAATTAGTTTTTAGTGTTTATAATATTCATATTTCATATTGTACACAACACAACAAAAAACATGTAAACAAAAGCATTTGACATATTTTAAAAGTGATGCCAATTTGTTTCAACCAGACTTAATGTTATTTTTTTGCAACTCTGAAAGAAAAAACTACGGTTATTGTTACAATACAACACCTTCTGTGGCACATAATTTCTGTCCTTTTGAGCTTATATTCGACAAAGTTCCAGCCCTATATAATTTTTTGATCGAATCATACTACAAAAAAATTAAATTTTAACTTCAGACCTTTATGAAACGAGCTCTTTATACTGTAGATAAATATAAGTGTAAGAATTATATGATAGAAATTTTAATAGAATAAGAATAGAATTAGGGAGTTTAGTACATGCAATAATTTAGCTATATGTAAAACTGGAAATATATATAGAATACCGCATAGAGAATTAAATACGATGACAAAAATAATTGCGCAATAACTGACAACACAAAAAAGTGGACCATAGATATAGATAGAATTAATGATTTAATGGTATAATGACATTTTTTATAATATCTTTCCACATTTTAATCGCTATAAGTCAATAACTTCAATTAATTAAATAGTAAGTAAATTTAAAATACATATTAGAATTTAATTTTAATCTATTTAAATCCCATATTATTAATTCATTGTTAAAAGGGGGTATATACCTTCACTTTCCTTCGAATTATCTTTACAAAAAAAAAAGGATAATAAAATTATGAAGTAATAAAAATATATTTTATTCTAAACTATATAATTATCGTAATATAATGACTTTATAATTCTTATCGCAATTATAAACTCATTCTTCTATAAAATATATATATGTTATACACCTACTTATCTAGATGCGTTATTATAAATATCATTCTATACTATGTCATCTTTTGATTACGACGATATGTAGATAAACTAGCACAAGGCATTAATACTGAGGTTGCAGGCCCACTTAGGTATATACATACACAGTACAAAGTTAAATTAAAAACATCAGTTTACATATTTAAGTAAAAATAATATAAGTAAAGAATTAAATAGAGCGTCATGTTATGAACATCAATTAAACTGAGTTTTAATTATTGCGTACAAATGTTTTATTTGTATGTAACTATAATTTAATCCGTTCACTACTTAGTTGTTCTTAGTTTTTTTTTTACTTACATTTGCTACTATCACAGTTCAAATCAAACTCCCCATAACAATATAAAGAATCTTCAACTGCCCTTAAAAATTTCTCAACCCACGCTTATCAGTTATGATAAATAAAATGAAAAGCAGCAGAAATATTTAACAAAATTATTAGCTTAATTAATATTGGTAATTGTCACCAATAATTGTAATTTGTTGAACTCAATGCCGGATGAAAACAAACGTCCTCGAATCCAGACGAACAATACCTCAATCTATGGATAACTGGTGGAACTCAAAATATCTTCTCAGAATAAAAATCACATATTTTTTATTATAAAATATTGAGGTTCTTTCGAAAAGTAGTGAACTACAACAACAAAAAATATTTTTTATATAAAATTTTAATTAATTGAATTCTTGGCTGACAATACAGCTGCTTCGAGTATTGCCAAATACCCATCATCAGTGGTCTTGGAAATAATCAGCGCACCTTAACCAACTGACCCAAAGCCGTACTAGCCTTTATGGTCGCACATTTTTCTGACCTTTTATCAATGTGCTGTGAAAGTTTTAACAAATTTACTTGCTGTGTTTATATTAGAACGAAATCATAAACCAGCTGTAATATGATTGAATTAATTACTTATATTTTTAATTTTAATTGTTAAATTTCAATACTGTTCTGTTTGTAGAGGCACTATTTGTTGCAGGATATATATATTTTTTCTTATGTATAGAAGCTAATCTAGGAACATAATACGCAGAAAGTCATGCTTATGCTACTCCATGACTCGAACGGGCGAGACCAATGTTTTGTGAATATAAGTTGTAATTTAAAATTGTAAAATATTTGAAAAAAGTTGATTTATTTTATGATTTATCTTTAAAATTTAAAATTAAAAATAGTTTGATTTGCAAAATTTACTTATGATACAACCTTAATAATGAATTATTGTGCTTTTTTTTTTGGCAATATCAAAGTCGACATAACACAACAACAAAAAGACGTTCAAATATAAAATCATGAAATTCTAATGCCCGATAAAATCAACAGGGTGAACTAGAATATTTTAGCATAGTATACGAAGGGATCCATCACTGAAAAACGAACCAAAGCAGTTGTTTAAGTACAGGTACTTTGAACCTGGGAGCTCAGCTTTAATGCTTCGCGTTAAACTATCTGAGCGCCATCATCATCAAATGAGTGCTGTCATCATCAAATGAAATCATCACCCTGTTGCATAAACTGTGCAATTGAACATGGAACTTAAATGTTACTTATAGTAGCGCAGCGGACCGGGTCTGAAATACTGCCTAGGGCTAAACTAGGCAAAAACACAACTATTCTTCAAGCACAAATCGGTTTGGTAGCGCACATACCGCTCAGCTGATATATGTTTGGGGTTAATGTTGATTTGCTTTGATAGTTTAATGCGGATTATTGCATTTAAGCAAATATTTCAATTATGGTCTCATTTGATTTCTTTCACTCGGCTTTGTCTCATTCAACTAAAATCATATCGTTTTTACGGATAAGCCCTATTTCCGTTCGTTTAAATTTGACTACTTTCTTAATTTGCTTGGAAGACAATTAAGTCATATTTATAAATTACCATTCGATTACCATTAAATAATTTGGACAGTTTTATTAATATATGTAGAGGTTGTATTTTTGAGATTTTGATCCATTATTTGTAGTTATAAAAAAAATGAACAATCACGCGAACGAGTACATCGAAACAAGGGAGGTTTACGTCCAATATTAAATAGCAACACACCATTTTAAAAGGTCCATAGCAACATTTTCATTCGTTTCTTCTTTTAATTAAAAAAATAAAAATTTATGTATATTTTTAAAAATAAATAATTTTTGGTACTTTATTAATGTTATATATAAAAATTAAAATATCTACATATATTAAGATCGAAAACATCTTTTTTGAATATTTATAATAAACAGAAATATTATTTCGAATTGTAGGTTAACATATATTTACGAACTATTAATACTTTTTGAAATATCACAGTCAATATTATCTGCTCAGCTGCATTCATTTTAAATTATCACAGATTCGATCCAATCAATATATTTGCCAACACGTGTGTAAATACCAGGTAGACCTGGTCTGCCACAACCAATACCTGTTGAAACGACTCCTATTAGAATATTTTCTTTAAATATAAGTGGGCCACCGGAATCAGCCTTTCAAATATATATGTCTTTATTAGTCTTTTATTATAAATTTTATATTAATTCATAAATTTAAAAAATACTACCCAACAAGAATCGATGCCACCATTCTCGAAACCAGCACATAATTGAGTGTCATATATATTATTTGTTTTGCCATTTAGCTGATATGATTTTTCACAATCACTGTTGTTCCATATCTGAACGGATGCTTTTCTCAAGGTGTCTGCACGCTCTCCAATAGATTGATTTTCATTAGTCCAACCCCAACCAGATACTGTTGCAACTTCATTTTCATAATTATTTGAACCTGTTTTAGCATTAAGACAAATTGGTTGTATATATGGAGTAAATTTAATTGGCTTTACAATTTCTAGAAGAGCTATGCGGACAAAAATCGTTAGTACTTGATTTTTTGAAACTTAATTATATGTTACCAATGTCGTTTTTAACTTTTGTGCAAATATATTCGGGATGAGTAATTATTTTCTTAAAATCAATTTGTATCGGGGTTGTCGCATCAGTGGCTATAGTAATGCCATTTGTATATTCAGAAATACTGTGTAAGCCAACCACACCATTAATTTGTGATGGCTTAACGAACTTATTCAAACCGTTGCATAGGCAATGGCCCGCTGTTAATACCCAACTTTCATGTATAATAGTTGCACCGCAAAAATGTCCTCCACGTCTTGTAAGACTCACAATAAAAGGTATTTCATTCTTTACTGCTTGTGAGCCTCCAACAATTCGTGAGTTTCTTTTGTTGCAAACAATTGACGAAACTATAATTTGTGAAAAATAAAATAAGTGCAATGTATTTAAAACGAATTATATTTTAAATACTACAATTTACATACTAGTTGTAAATTGGTTTATATTAAAAAATTTGATATAAATTACAATATCATAAGTAATTTTTTCATTTCAACATTTTACTTTCTATCCTATTGTATATATAATATATGATATATATAATAATATAATAATTCTTATATATATAATAATTCTTTGAAACGGCTATTACTATTGGCTAATAATTATTAGCATTAGATCTCTTTGACCCAATGTTCTATTACGAATTGAAAAACAAATTCCGAAGCATTGTAAGACAGTATTCACTCTTCTACCCTCTTTCAGAAAAGTATTTAAGCTTCACTCCAACATGAAGAAAAATATGAAGAACTTGGATAATTTAAACGTGGTATATCAAATCAACTAAATCAACTGTAAAGGTGACGGGTCTATATTTCAGGAAATAAATATAAACAGGAATGGCTGGAACAGAACATAAACTATTAAAAAGGTTTGGAAACTAAAACAGCACTTTTTTTTTTAATTTATCTCCCAAGAGGATGTTGTTGTATAAGCAAACAGCAACAAAATTGTGCTGTAGGCATAATAGTAAAAAAGCACCAATATTGTGCAATATGTAATAATTATATACAGGGTATATGAACATGGTGTTCAGATATGAGGTACCTGATAACTTTATGACATTACAAATGGAATTTGAATATAATTAATATAAAGCAATTATAAATTTACTTAAATTATAATAAAAGAAATTAATATAATTAGTCGTACTTTTCACGTTTTAAGAACGTTCTAAATATAATAGAAATATATATATTTTTCCTAAAAAATATTTATTAATAACAAAACTTATTCCAAATTCTTATTTAAAATTAAAGATATGAACTTTTTTTTTCTTATTCAATGTTTATTTCTTTTTAATGTCATCATTAAATTTGGCTTTTACTCAACAAAGTGGAAAGCATCCATGATTATAATGGTTCATAAATCAGGCAAAGATCCAACTCTTACCTCTTTTCTTCTAAACTTACTATCATGTCTTTCTAAACTCTTTGAAAGAGCACTGCTTTTATAGCTGAAACTATTTCTTGATGGTCAAAACATAATACCCTCCCACCAGTTTCGCTTCAGGGAAAAATATGGAACTATTAAAGAAGTGAATCGTATAACGCATAAATTGATTTGAAACAAACATTTGACAACGTACGGCATAATGGGCTCATATACAAGGTACGCTGTCTATTACCTACAAACATCCACTCAGTTTTAGAATTGTATCTACAGAACAGATGTTTTAAAGTCAAATGTAAATCATTTACTTCTAATAATTTCCCAAGGAAATTCCCTGGCGTTCCACAAGGAAGTGTTCTTGGCCCTATCTTGTATGTACTTTACACATCTGATATCTCAATAAGGTATTTAGTTGTCACCACAACGCAATTTTATGCCGAAACAAAAATGGTGTACTAGCTTCAAAGCAACTTCAATCTCACTTATTTCGGGTAAAGAAATGGTTGTCAAAATGTCGAATTAAAATTAATGAACTAAAATATAGACACGTCACTTTTAACTTAAATCGGAGTAAATCTACAACAATTTTAACATATAGCATTCTTTACCATAAACAGATAATTTAACGTACTTAGATTTTCACCTAGATAGACATTAACTTAGCGCAAACACATTAAAGCCAAGAAACCACAATTGAAGCTCCAAGTCCTTAATTGCATTGCCTTATTAACAAAAGCGCCTCCCTGTACCTAGAGTATAAAGTACTTTTGTATAACAGCATTATAAAACCAATATGGACTTATGGCATTCAGCTATTTGGTGATGCAAGTGCTTCAAACATTAAAATTATTCAAAGAGCTCAGTCAAAAATACATAGAACAATCACTGATGACCCATGGTATATTAGGAATGAAAGCACCAATCGAGATCTACAAATTCTCTTAATTAAAGCTAAATTTAACAATAAAAGAAAATACTACAATAAAAGGCTGAGAGAACATGTTAAGACCTTGGCTAGGAATCTCACACTTCTATCCACTACTTTCCGTCTAAAAAGAGCTGACCGTTCACCCATTAATTAAAATTCAATAGGTATAAGTAAAAATCCTACTCTTTTCTTAGTGATGTGATAAAGTCCAATTGTTTTCTTAATAACCACGTAACATTCATTCCAATGAAATTTAACCCATTACTTTAAGTGGGCTCCGTAATATAGGTTATATAGTTAAAATAAAAATTATAATATTATTTAATTAGTAATAAGATTTTAAAACTTATTGTTAGTCTCATTGTAAGAGAAGATACAATAAATAGTTATATATGTATTTAAAAAAAAATGTCTACTCCAAAATCAATCTAAAAACTTACAAACTGTTTCCACCAAAAAAAAGTTTATTAAAATTGAAATTAGCCCAAAATTCTTCATTCTTATATATATCAAAAAAAAAAAAACACTGCTTCCGTATATTCAAAATGTTCAATTAGCACTAATAAAATCAATTTGAAAAACTACCTCAAAAATGTTTTACTGAAATATTTTATACTCAAATTCTAACGTTCTATGAATGCCTCGTTGAGCTTTTTATCCGTCGTTAACACGTTAACACTGATAACAAAGTTCCAGTTCAGTTATGAATTGAAAATTATATTATAAACATATTAACATATTTAGCTTCGTCATCGTTTCCCTTGCAGTTCAGGGTGACATTTTAAATTCAATGTCGGAAGTTGGCAAAACATTTGTGGATAACTGAAAGCACTTTGCGCGCCATCCGTTTATCATAGCTTTGAGTTGCGCTGAAAGTGCTAGTTAGATATGACTTCATAAAGGCAACTGAATGCCGAAATTGTTTTATGTTGATATAATGTATGAAGTTTAAAACTGACAAAAAGCACTAATAAAAAATTATGTAAACAATGCTAGTAAATGCTGTGGTAGTGCTTTGAACTTGCTTTTAAACGTGATAACTCTGCAATGGATGTATGACATTGACATTGGGAGAATAGGCACATTCACTTTTGGGTCTGGTTCAACGAATTAAAAAACTGAGGTAATAATTTGCCAGTGAAAACAATAAACTGATCATGTACAAATTAAATTGAATCGAAGTCAATGTACTGCCCAGCCTTCGTATTAAAGCCAATTTTTTGACAAATGCACACCTTCCTGTATTTGGACGCGGTGGTGAATAACCCCATTTGCTTGAAGTTTCACGCTACAAGAACCCAATGAAATGGAACTTTTAGGCAAAACAAAAAATGAACTATATAATTTAATAATAAATCGTTTCTAAAAATTGTTTGAATTTTATTAAGTTTGAGAAATGAAAGAGAAAAACAGCTTATTTTTAAATTTAAGAAATACATTTTCTGTCAATATTATTATTATATTTTTGCTATATATATTCAAACAGTTTTTTTGCCTTATAAACAGTTATTTTAATTCACTAATAGTTCTCTCTATATATTCTTATATAATTATACATTAGTGTGGACCTCAGTTATATGGGAAAGCAAACAGCAAAAATCACAAAATTATTTTTTAATTATTTCTTCCTGTTAAAACATATATCCATTGTATATATGTACAATGGAACAAGCAACAAATTTCTCAAAGTTTTAAGTTGAATTTTAATGCTTGAATATAAACTATTGTTTTCAATAGAAAGGTATTTTGAATAGTATTAAATTACAACAATAATATTTTATTAGTTTATTAAATAATTAAATTTATGGCTTAGCATACAGCTCTCTCAGGTATACCCAAATACTCATCATCAGTGGTCTTTTTGGAAATATTTGTCATATTTAATTATTCGGAAATAAATATTTGAGGCTGTCATTAACAAGGGTTGAACTCGTCCCCTGCCAAATTTGAAGCTCAGATTCAGTGTTCATTAGCCGTACTTTTCTTGAAGTTTTGTCAACGTCTTGTGAATGTACATTAACAATTTCACTTGATGTCTTACATTAGAACGGAATCATAAACCGGCTAAAGGAATAATTGAATTTTATGCTATCTAGTAAGGCTTCAAAAATATGAGCCGCTAAAAATGATAATTTTTCATATATTTTGGACGCTTTTTCAAAAAATTTGACAAACTTATACGAAAATACTTTAAAACTAAATTTAAAAATAGAAATGTGTTTTCTAGTATAAAGAGGGTGTGGCGCTAGAGTCTGAAAATGAGTCTACAGTTATTGCACTACGTGCATTTCATAATTAAAAAAAGTTGTGTGTGTGTTCTACGAGGGGATATTCATAAGTTCTATACTACTAAATATTGCTTTAAGTATTATTATTTTCCTTCATTTTTGAAATAAATCATAAACATTAAAATAACTATAGGGACACTAAATTAGGCGCATATAAATTAGGCGCATATTTTTTCGATCCCTGAAGTAGTAAAATATTTACTTTGTTGTGCGGAGTGTAAAACGCTCTTTCTTAACACTCTTTCTTAACATTTTCATACAACCCACATAAAATATGAAAAGGTATTTTTAGTTCAAACTAAGAGGGTTATGTTTGCTTTTCTATATTTAAGAACAGTGAATATCAGTTTAGATTTACACAGCTTGGGTTTTTAGAAATATCTGCATAAAAACTCTTTTAGTCTCTATAAAAATTAATGTAAATCTTCTGTTTCATTTTAATTCCATAGCGAAAAGATGTAAGAGTTCCTTTTAGGTCGATTTTCATTTAGACATAGAATGTCACTTCAGGTTTTGATAATCCGGGATTTTTTTTAGAGTTTAAGCTTTGTTACTTATGGTTTATATTGCCCTAAAGACCATTAACACAAGTACCTTCTTCTACTTTCTGCAACTTGCCAATAACAGATAGAAAACACTTAAATCATGTTCAACTTCCAAATTAACATGGCCCACCTATAATAAAAATAGATCCTGGGAACTCATCGCGGAAACACTGAAAGGCTTATAGGAATCCAAGCAGAGAAACTGCGAATTCCTCATAATCCTCACTGCAGAAGTTGTGAAAGCTCACAGGAAAAAGAAACCATAATACATTTTCTCTGTGAATGCCCGGCTTTTGCGTCCAGAAACTATAGGTTCTTAGGAAGATACTTCTGTGATAGTTTATTAAAAAGTTCATTGGTAATGACGAAAGACCTACTAAATTATCAAAATTCGGCGGAATTAAGTCTCTACTCTTCTATACTAGGGTTCTTGCGAGGAATGTGGTAGCAAAATAGCGAAAAATCACTAATTGAGATACATGGAAGTTATCTTATGACCTGCCACTGCAAGCAACCAACCAACCAAGCTTTGTTGCAATATATTGCGGCTCTCGAATAATCGAGCTCTTTCACGACACCTGTGTTATACCATTTATCCAAGACATATGGTAGACATAGGACATATGATATAGTTTGGTGTGCATTCATTAATATGAATTGTTTTTAAGAAAGATGAAAGCATAATTGATTAGAAACGATAATTAGATTAGACACGATTAAGTTGATTTTTGTCTTTAAGCTGAGCTGAGATGATCTTATTGTGGATGTGCTACTATTGATAATATTACTTCTAGTGAACTGTGTTCCTTAGATAAAATGGTTCATTGTTTACATGACTCGGTATTGGAGTAAGATGTGTACAATATTACACTTTAAGAGAACTCTATTTGCTTCAGATTCAACAAATCACATTTGGTAATAGTTTACATTCGGTGATAAAAACAATTTAGTTTGGTGATAAAAAAGGTTTACTGCTATCAGATGCGTCTCAAGATATTTTATCTGACATTGGTTGACTGATATAGTATATAGTGGTAAACTTATTATATGTTTAGGATATATTAAAAATAAGCCTGTGTATGTTTTTTGAACATTCAACTAGCTGAAGCATAAATGCAAATATTATAATTTTGGAGGTAATATACAGTCCTACTCAAAAGTATTTACACAACAAAAGTTTTAGCACGAATTGCATTAAACAGGTTTTTATTGTTGTTGTTGGAGGTAAGTTGCAAAAAATGTTGTTGTTGCTTAGTTTTATCTATGTAGAACCAAATAAAAAAGAATTGGAAAGAGAACTGTTCTTTTGCACTGATGTTTATTAGTTGTCAAAAGTATTTACACACATTTTTCTCACGTCAAGAGTATTTACACAACGCAAATTAGCATTTATTCTGAGATTTCCTTTAAATGTGGAGCCGTAAGCTTTTGTGACAGACTACACAAGTTTAGAGATTTTAAAATTTCAGAAAATTAGCAGGAAATGGTAAAAACCAAATAATTAACAAGTTTGAAATTCGATCTGAAGTTGGTAACCTAATATAAGTGTGAAACGTAAAAATGGTGTAAAATCTAGTTAAGAATAAGACATAATGGAAAATTTAAAAAATTTAAGTGAACTGGGCGCAACGTGCCATGGAATCAAAGGGCAAGCAAGAAATTATAGGAAGAGTGTAGAAAACCCTACAAAAGTCCTGTCAAAATTGCAGCATCATCGCAGAAGTTGGATTCGCAACATGTATAAATGATATAAATTGCATCACAGGTTAAAGAGTCTAATATCAATACCTATGTGGTGCCATAAGATTGTAAATATTATTCGCACAAATCCTATCAATCTTAATACGATTTGAAAGGTGCACAGTGATGTTTTTGGATGTCTAATCATGGCACCTTACATGGTCCGGTTTATATTTGGTATTTAAACAACACATGTCTTTACGTCAGAAAATAGACACTTTCCAATCACTGGATTACACAACATTAAATGCACCATTTCAGATATATGTACTCGTACTCTCAACCCAATTTTTAAAGGGTAATCAAGCTGTTCTTTTATGGCCTCCAAGAGCCCTGATCTTAACTATCATGAAAACTGTTTGAGACATCATAAACAGCAAACACAATTGATACAAATCAAAACGTAGTGATACCATATTAAAACGGGGATAAATACTTTGACAACTAATAAACATCAGGGCGTTTGCTTCTATTTTTGTCAAAAGAACAGTTATCTTTCCAATTCCTTTTTTATAGATTTAAAATACAAATTTTCAAACTCTTTTATTTAATTTTATGGCAACTGAAGGGCTTATCTGGTAAATCACAATTAATAGAAAGTAAGAATGGTCCGTAAAGAGTTGTGATTTAATTCTTCAAAAGAAAGACAGTATGCATAATAAATTCCATTGATCTGGGACTATTTATATAAAAATTAAATGCTGTTGTTAATAAGTTAAAACTAACTAGAATTGTGTATGTGAATAAGTTTGTTTCTATTAATTTTATTAAAAAGGGATATACATTTCATGGTCGCAATTCAGTATCACTGTTTTAGTATCAAATATCAAACAAAACTGTCTACCAAAGCATTATTTGTTAAGTTTGAAATTTGATTCCGAAGTATATACACAATTGTGAGGGAATTTTAGTAAACTGGATCTGTAATAGATGTACTAAGTTTTAGAAATTAACTAAATGTACGCTTGGCTAAAAATATTGGATGTCGTTAGTGAAATAGTCAAATAATATCCAAAGTTATCCAGTACATGGTTTACAGTATGTAGTCATATCTTATATATATATATATATATATATATATGCATATACTATATGCATAATATTTTACATTTGGTGGATAAATTTTCGACCTACATGTCCATTTTTATAAAACTCAGCTAACATAAGAAATAAAGGTTGCTTAATGTGCAATATGTACAACATACGCGATATATTCGATATCGAATTTTCTTCAGTGATAAGACTTATATCTTGAGCATATATCAATAATATGAATCCATATGATGAATATATCAAGAAACAACATTGTCACATCAGAAGCACTGACAGTGTAGATGCAGAGCATTGCGTTTACACTATTACTTTGTGGTGCACCATTTGATCTGATGATGATGAAGTTGTGACTTTATTCGTCAATTCTGGTTGCTACTGCTACTTGCAGTAGAGGCGTGACATGGAAGATATGAATGTGAAATGTATGTGGTTTTAAAAGTATGGTCCCACGATTCACGCAATATATCTAGATCATGAAGATCATGTTTATACTACCTTAGTGTTATTGAGTCAAAACCGAGTAAAAACGTTTAATACGTTTCACATGATGTACTAATGCATTAAGTTTTTCACCGAATACGAGCGCGGATGGGTTTTAATGCGTTCCAAATTAGCTCTTTCGAAGAGTTGTGATTTGAGATAAATACTTAAATACTAAAACGTTCCAAACACAAAAAAAATACCACACTTACTGTTAACGACATAATCATTTAAAAAGATGCGTTCCAAAAGTAGAGCAGTACGCTTTTCTGCTTCTAAGTACCACATTAATAGCGGTTGTTAGAGATTGTTGACAGACATGTGTTTTATATCCACAGTGTTCGGTCGAGAACGTAGTCTAATGAAGCTTACAATTTTTGTTTGCTTCAAAGCAGTTTGATCCCCCTCTAGAGTAGTGTTTACGTTTTCGAGTGCGCACTGTAAACAATAAGTTAACTCAAACCTTTAACAAAGCACTGTCTTAAGGAAGCTCACTGTCTTACAGATGCTCCATGCGAGAAAATTTGTAATTTTATGAATATTTTTATTATCTAGTTAAATCTATCTCTGACTGTAGAATGAAATTTATTCCTAGTAACGCAGAAATAAATATATTAATACAACATAAAACAACAACAATACTAAATTATATAATATAATTATATAATTACATTTACATTATGGTCCTGTTTTTGGTAATTGTAAAGCTACTTAACTGATTTTTCACATAAGCAGATGCGGCCAAGATAATATTAAATAACTAAAAATGTGTAATTAGGTACTATGAAATTAGTAATAATATGCCTCAATTGCTATTTACTGTGACTATATAACTTATTATGTTGAAGCTGTTTTGAACTAGTGCACTTAAGCACTTAAACTCTTTTTTAACTCGAGATTTCTTCAAAACCCCTCTCTACACCTTGACTAGATTATTGTTTATCACTTCATCAGACTAAGCAATAATTGACCTCAGATCTGCATACCTCCCCGAGGAGCCTGTAACCATTCTGAGATTTAATAACGCGGTGTTGGTGAGTCTGTCAGATTTCGCAAATAATTTCAGAGCTCTTTCCTTTATGTATTTTTTGATGGGATCAATCTTGATGTCCCTGAGGATGTCATTCGTCCTAATGTATATAACTTGTTGTTTGTAACATAAATAATGCTAGGTAGAATTTGCCATATAGCTTTATGTTATATATTACGTACTTTACTCATACGCAGTGGTGTATATATATATATATTTATATATATATATCAGCAATTGTTATTTATGGATACACTTTTTTTAAATACGTCACAAAATAGCCAAGTTGGGAACATCACATCACAATTAATTTTTTTTGAAATTTGAAAACGGCGTACTAACAGCACTGTTACCAAAATATACGATTTGTGCTAAATCATATTTATAATATATCAAGTGTAATTTTTTTGAATATTATTTTTTGAATACAGAATACAGTAGCTCCATCAAAGCATATTTTACCATAATTTAACTTCTCTTGAACAATCGAATATGGAGAAAATTACATTTATCAATAACTTACTAACAATTAGTTTAAGATTTAAATAATAATCGACGAATTCAATTTTTGCTGATGATATTGAGTATAGTTGAGTTTCAGAGATAAAGTTTACATTACTTCCATCTGAAGAAGAGAATTTATTTAAATTTTATTAGATTACTTAATTTTTAGTTAATGTATATAACACATATATTCTATATATAAATTCATAATTTAAAAGTTTATATATAAATTTTCATTCTTAATTCTGTATCACAGAAAGCTTCTTAGAAATAAAACACGAATAAAATGAAATAAAAAATATGGTTACATTCATTCTTACATATATGCATTTTTGATGTTATAGTAAAAAAAATTAATTTTGACTCTAACAAGCTTAAACAAGTTACATACGACGATAAAAAATTTATTTCTTTAAAATTTATAATACCTAATAACCAAATTAAGTGAAAAAATTACAAGAATTTTTTTCTTTTGCATAAGACAGAAACCAAAGGATACGTCCGTATAACAGACATTTTCGAATGACCGTTAAATTTTTATTATTACCAATAATGTTAAACAATGATAATCTACATATTATCGGACAAATAGCAAAAATCACCAAATATGTTGCCAGAACATCATCAAAGTAAATGTCGATCATAGCAGATAATAACATACACATCGATATATATTTTTTATTTTTACAAACAAACTTTCAGAAAACACACACATATATATACATATACTGTCCGAAACATGATATTAATTGCTTAATTAAACAATATTTTATATCTGTACGGAATGACTTTTTATAACAAATATTATGTCAAATAAGAAAAATGAAAACAAAATTAAAAAGAAAATTATGAAATTTTATCCTCGAATAATTGAGGTTAAAGTTTTTTCGTTTTGTCTTAGTTACAAAGATATAGATAAATTCTGTGTCCGAATTACCACGATGCCAGAATCGATCAGTATCCAGATTATAGGTAGCATACTCTATAACTGTAGAAATCTAGAAGTCGATTTTTCAAAAAATTCAACATAAATTTATTAATACATTATATTACATTACATGTGAGATATTTCACAAGATTTGAGACATTTTTCAGTTTAGTTATAAAATAAATCCAAGCAATTTATCTTTTAAAAATACTGACTCTCAAATTATATGTAGATTATATGTTTGTAGCTTAGGACTAAGTTTTTAAAAAACTTTAAAGAATAACAATCCTTTCAAACACTTAATTTGTTTTGACATCAGAAAAAAAAAGATTTAAATATTAACTTTTAATAAATAAATAAATAAATAAAATATTTTAGTTAGTATCGCTGCTTGAGTTACAAATTTGTTTTTTAATTATTACTCGAAAGCCAACTAAAATATAAGGGCTTTCTGAGCAACAATCAAAAGTACATTTGAACCCTTTTAGCCCAAATATTTTATATATTATTTTTATAATATTTTTATATTACTATTAACATATGTCTTTTGTATGCACGAATATATAAACGTCTTATCGGTGTGAGAACTAAAATTAAACTGCTTCAGATGGAAGACAACATTTCGATTATGCCTTAAACCCTGATCAGCAGTGAATGATGGGTTCTTTTTACTTGTGACCGACTAAACTGCTTCTCTTTTACTCATGACCGCGACTTAATTGACCCCACTTGAAATCAACTGATAAGCCACATTAACGAGCAAGCTCAATAACTGCACATAATCCAGTATCAGCATCAGCATCAGCATCAGCTCGGCGATAATCACACAGCAACGACCGTATTTGAAAATAAACAAAGCAAGCAGGTGAATAAGGATGTTAAATATGTATCCTGTTTATATCACTTCGTGTTTAACCGAGTAAAATAAGGAAAATAAGTGTTTTTGTTCATCTTGCTAACCGCGCAGTCCTCAACCCCAAATTTAAATTGGTCACATTTTGCTATTTTGTTAGCTTTTAGAGGGCATGTCGGCAGAATATATACAAAAACAAATATTTTACTGCAGCTACTTTTTTGTCAGCCAATAAAATTATTCTCTCATGCACATTTCAGTGTAATTACGTAAAAATATTGTTTATGTGTGTTTTCATTTTCCCCTAGAACGATTTAGGCGCGTTTCGGATCGACCGACTTCGGTGCATATGCGCAACTTCATGCGAGCGTGAATAATATTACATAAATGCTTTCAAAGTTCAAAATTTCCTGAAACAAAAATTGGTAACTTACCTCTTCACCGATTATGTGTTGAGTTTTCTGCTTCTCCATTAAGAAGGATTTTTTATTTGAATCTTAAAAGTGTATTTAGATTATATACTTGATTGTTTTTTTTCTTTTTGGGTTTGTGCTAAAACAATAATTCAATAACTTCCAATACTGTATTGGATTTATTTTATTTACTGATTTACTGATTAAAAATTATAAGTAATACTTAAAAATTATTATAAAAGCAATAGATGTTATAGTTTAGAAGGCGATTCTCAACATATTAATATTTGCTTTGAAGGAAATAAACTTGATCCAGTATTGCAGATCATATTTAGAAATTAATCAAACTTGTTACTCTATTTGATCGGTAATCATTAATCATTAATTTTTTTTTTGTTAACGATTCTTTAAATATAGACAAAAATCGTATTATATAGTACCTAGTATGTTACATATAACAAATAAGAGGTACTAATACGTAATTTTATTGAAATATTTAAGGTAAAAACGAATCTATTTTGCTACTCGCTGTGCATCAGGCCTGTCACAGTTTTCCTTTCTAATCGTCTAGGTAGTGCAACCGCCTAGAGAAGACTGGACGCTGTAACGTTGACATGTGTTAATCATAAATATGAATATAAAATTCATAATAAATAAAAAGGTACTAATGCAGAACTAATACTGCATGCGAAATTGCAAAGCAAAATAAATAGGCATAATTCAATTCGAATGTAATTGTTATTAAGATAGTTTCAACTTCCTTTCTAAATAATTTGTTCATTTCTCACGAAAAAACGAGAAACGGTCAATCTCTTTACTAATTACTCAGGCTCCCCAATTAAAGATACATAGTTTGCGTAACTATGTTTGCTGTGTAAGTATGAAGGCTTGCACTTAGATTTGCAAAAACTTATTTGGTACTTTAAATGTGAAGTGCTTATAAACTAAATTGTGTATTCGCAAAAAATTGCCGTATCCATGTCAGTATTCTTCGAGTAACAAATACACTGACTTTTGATGTAATGAATAATAAATGCAGACAATTGTAAAGTAAACCAGCAGATGGAAGGATAACAATTTTGCTTCAGTGTTGCCTTTATCTTACTGTTTTATACATATATATATCACTAGCTGTTATTGTTGTTCTTTTTAGATTTGTTGTGCAAGAAACTTTATAGAAAAAGTCATTAGCTGACATTTACCTACGAAAATTGTAAATATTCGTGGAGAGGTTGTGACTGCTTGATTTGGTCTTAAGGAGAAGAATAGAGCGAATTGAGTTGAAAGGATTTTAAGTGTCGCATTCGATATATTTTGGCATTTGTTAAATCAGAGCTCTTGGGAATGCATTTTAGAACAGAACAATTTTCAAAACAAGTGAGCAAATACCTCGAAAAATTCTTTATTTTTCACTTTTATTTTTATTGTATTTTATTGTGTTTTCATTAAATGTTGATGGAAGTTGCACTTGTTTTGCAAATCCGTATGTCAAAGTTCAGACATTTACCAAACTGAGTTTATAAATGAAAATAAACGAAATTGGTAAATTATTTACAACTTCTTAACCTGACAACGACAACGAATTGAAATTTAAGCTGGTGTTTCCATAATTGTTTCTTTTATTTGAACTATACACAAATGACAATATACCTTTTAATGACTCTTAAGATATTAAGAGTTAAGATGAATATATTAAATTCTGTTAAGCAGGTATTACTTATTTTATACATTTTATGTTATATGTTTTTAAGAAGAACTAAGAAAAAACAAATCCGTATTAGTAGTTGCTAATTAGCTCTCAAACAATTTTTTTCATATCAGTTATCTCAGGGCTGTCCCAAGCACTGTTCTCATTCGTCCCGCGATTAATATCTGTACCACCCGCGACATGTTTCCAATCTACCACAATTAGGCAACTTTTTTTGTTATATATTAATAACCTATATTTTAATAACATCACATTATTTTTTTTATGGTTTCCCAAATAAATATATTACAATATTTTAAATAATTTATTAAACTTCACATTACTTTATTTAATTGACAAAGACTTTAGTATATATTTCTTTGTATTAATGGTTCAAGAAGTGGTTGCAGTGCCATAAGTCAACACATTAAAAATAAAATATTTTGGCTGATATTGATAGAATTGTGAAGAATAAACTAATGAAAAATTAATGAAACTAAATTCAATATTATCGCCGTATTTTTATTATTCGCCGGAAAAATTTGATCGTGTGTATTTCTTTCTGTGGCCCTCCAACCTATTCAGCTATTTGTATTGGTCCGCGATCTTATGTGGTGTGGACAGCCTTGAGTTATCTTATTTATTACATTTATATATAAATTATTAATCATCTTTTTCAATTAAATTTATATATAATAAAAAATTCCTTTGCAAAATGATTTGAAATTAATTAAAACTAATGAGGCATGGAGTTGCATTAACAAAATTTAACGACAATCATTTGAATGACTTTTTTAAAATTTAATATATATTATTTAATAATATATTATATTTAATACAACCAATATTATTTAAATATATAAATTTTGCAAATATATTCTAGAGTAACTTTTTTCTCCAAAAACTTTATTGTCCATTCAATCCCATTTAACTTTCATCTTTAATATTATTTTAACTCACACTTTTTGTTTTTAAAATTTCGGATTCCTATTTAACATTGCTGACGTGAAATGCATTTTCCATGTAAACGCTATTCAAACTGCTTAATTGAAAATTAAATATTCAAAAAAATCAACCAATCTATGCAAAGAATTGAAAAATGGAAAAATTAAAATTGGAAGTGGCAAGTGGCAAGTGGCAAGTGGAAGTGGCAAGTGGTAAATGGTAAACAAAAAGTAGGAAGTGATAAGTGGCAAACAGCAATGTCAAAGTGGCAAGTGGTTGACTTGCCACGCACAACACACACTTGATTCTATAAATATAATATGAACACATAAATATGCATACACATAAAAGTACCGAATGTGTGTGTGTGTCATGTAGTTTGTGTATTGCATGTTATTAAGTAATCTATCCATAATGGGTTATGGGTATTGTATCCATTCATATATAAACTCATTCCACAAAAGTGACAACCTTAAGACCGGTGAAAAATTGAAAGGAATTGTTTCGTTTCATTGGAATGGTCTTGAGTTAACGTGTAATCCGCATTGAATAAATAATTTTATTTTTCTACATTCGTATGTTAAATATATAAAAAACATTTCCGAAAGTGATACATTATCTTTGATATTTCAATTTAACGGGTTTTCACCATTAAGTTTTCAATTAAATATTTCCACAGTACAATATAATTTAAAATTTTTTTATCCTTTTATTATTATGAATGTATATAGTTAATGATTTCATCGAGACGTTATAATACTCTACAGAAAGCAATAGAAATAGCAATAGTACTTGTATAAAACATATCAATGAAAGTTAACACATATATTTTTCAATATCAATTTAAGTAGTTCATATATACGATTGGCAGAAATTATTTTATTTTATCATGCAATACGTAAATTATTAATTTACATGACTTAGCCAGGGATGGGAACAAGAGTTTCCAAGAACCTTGCATATATGAATGAAAAAACGTGGGGTATAAAGTTTCTTTGAGAACTATTCAATGAGATTATGTTCTCCATTGAGTAATGGAAAAAGAATGGTCACTACATTTACGAAAATGTTAAATTGAAAACACAATTATTAAATGTAGTGCATCAGTTAAATGTCTAGGATTTTATTTGAATTCAAATTTACATGCCTCTGATCATGTCAATCATGTCTTTAGGAAATTATTTATTTGCCTCAGATATTTGAATTTATCTACTGACTATACCCCAGTCATTGTACGTGGCTTATTGGTTAAATAACTGATAATGCCTATAATTACTTATGCCGCGTTGGTTTACTCTAAACTTGACTGCGAGTCCCTTGCTAAATTGAGAACTGTAGTAAACGGCAGTACTAGATACATGTACAGCCTTAAACGATTTGACCATCTAACAGTTTATTGGAATGCTATTATGGGTTGTGACATTGAGCAGTATTTAAATATTCGAATCAGCTTATTTCTGTTTAAATTGAAAACTGCTAAATATCCGGAGTACCTTTATAATTGCTTGCAGCCTATGCGTTCCAACAGATCTCTTTTTTTTATAATTTCAAGATTTAATTTTGTTGCTATCACCAGAATTTTTTTATTCATTTATTCCGATTATGGAACGCTCTGCCAAGCACAACCCGAAATGCATGTAATTTTAGAGTTTTTAAAAAGTTATTGTTAACTAAATTAATTTAAATATATTATTTTTAATTTAAATTCAATTATTATGTTAAACCTCTTTGAGCTAGTGTACTTGTGCACTTTTACTCTTTCTTAACTTGAGGTATTTTCAAAACCTTTCTCTACACCTTGACTAGATTATTGTTTATCACTTCATCAGACTAAGCGATAATTGACCTCAGATCTGCATACCTCCCCGAGGAGCCTGTAATCATTCTGAGATTTGATAACGCGGTGTTGGTGAGTCTGTCAGATTTCGCAAATAATTTCAGAGCTCTTTCCTTTATGTATTTTATTATATTTTCTAATTTTTGTACTTTCTAAATAAATTATACTTGAATTAATATATTGTTAGCTTTTCAGTTAGTTTTTAAGATAGTGCAAAAAACAGCATGTACTTAATGCACTTTATATAAATAAATAAATAAATAAAATAAAATAAATAAGGACATAAATCAGAAGAAAAATATTTGAGAAGTAAATACAGTATTGATAGATGCAAGTGCCAAATATGTAGCGCCAATTTATTTTAGTTTTTTTGTAGTATTAAAAATGTAATTGTTGTGTGTTATTTATTGGAAATATCACCACATGCTTTCTCCCCATATTCGAAGTAACGGCAATACGTTTACGAACAAATTCGATTTGGAGAAACGGTATTATGACATGATGAATTCCAATAAACAATAGAATGTTAGCTCTTAGATTAAAAGAGTAAGTACTTTAAGATCATTAACAAAGAAAGTTTTAACAAATACATTTCTTGAAAATTATTAGAAACTTCTACTAAGGTATTTAATTTAGAGAAAAACAATTTTATTCGGTTCATTAAAGTCAAAAACCAATACTGACAAATGCTTTGAAAATTTCTTCCAAAAAACTCAATTTATTGGAAACATGCTTTATTGTTTTTTTAAAACATTCAATGCACAATCTTTTCGCGAAATTTCTTTGCATTTGTTCAAAAAACAGCCGAGATAACGGTGTTTTTATTGTCAAGGGTAGCTAAACAAGCGATCAAAAGTCTACAAGCACTTAGTATAAAACGACGTTTTACTGTAAATTCCAGATTTTTTATGCAATTTAGTAACTAGTTGGGTAACCGCAACCCTTAAGAACTTCCACTAGACAGTTTTTCTTCGAAGCTACAAGTTTACTGGTGTCCTGAGTTGTTATGCCGCCCCATTATTTTAGTATTATGTATTTCAAATGCTGTTTGGTCGAAATTGAATGTTTACGAGTTATTCTTTCCAAAAGTCCCCACAAATGTTAGATTTAAATCCGATGACTGTGGAGGCGTATTTAGCAGTTTTGGGGCGTTATATAGCAACCAAAGACGTACAATTTCTACTGATTGCTTATGATCATTGTCCAGTTGAAAATAAAATCCATCTGTTACTCCCAATTTGTCAGGACTTGATCATATATTTCCCTTCAAAATCTTTAAATAAATATGTTTATCCATTGTTTTTTCCACAAACTTAAGATTACTTCTATTATTAGCTGTTATACAACCCCAGAGCATCACTGCAGATTATGTTTATTGTATGCTTCACCTCGCTTACGCCATACCAATTTACGTCGTGGTATGTTAAAAATTCGGAAATTGGATTTATCGGAGAAAGCACATTGTTCCACAACTCCTCTGGCATATTAACATATTTATTTGCAAAAGCAATGCGCTTCTTTCGTTTAATTAGAAATATGTAAGGCCTCCTTTGTGCTACTCTACCATGAAAACCCCCCCATTTCAAAATTCTGCATACGGCAACCACGGAAATATTTTTTGCAAAGCTTTCCTGTAAATTACGTACAATTTCCAATGCCGCCAAAGGTGGATTTTTCGTTTCCGAATTTAATATTGAGTGGCTTTCACATTGTGTAAGTTTCGGTGAGTGACCTTAACGCGGCTTTGACGTAATAATTCCGGCAGTTTTCCAATTTTTGATCACGGTATGGACCGAACAATACGACCAAACGTCAAATTTCCCGGTTCGACTTACCTTCCTCCCAAAATTTTATGATGATATATCTTTCACTTTGAAGCACAACACAATTTTTTGCAGTTTTACGATTAATTATCACAATCACAATAAAACGCAATCCAAATTTTCACTAATTAATATTTAACTCGCCTTAGAACTGCAGAAATATCAAGCACCGTTATCTCGGCTATTTTTTGAACAAATGCAAATTTCGCGAAGAGATTGTGTATTGAATGTTTTAAAAAAAAACAATAAAGCTATTATTGCTTCCAATAAATTGAGTTTTTTGGAAAAAATTTTCAAAGTTTTTTTTACTGCCTGCTTGTAGACTTATGACTCCGACTGTATATAAAATCATTTGAAATCTATATATATAATTTCTAGATTAGCTGACACAATATTTTATATAAATCGGGGATTTCACGCTGTTTTGTAAACTCATTGTAAGATACACGAAATGCACAGATAGTGCAAGATTGCAATGTGTACTGTTTTGACATCTGTTGCTTCTCATGTGGATGCGGTATGCTGCAAAAACAGCTGTTTTATTATGATGTTGCAATTTTGCACTCTTGCAGTTTTAGTATAGCAATCATGCATTTCATGCATCTTACAATGACTTTGCAAGACAAAGTGAATACCTTTAATAATGTTGGTATTATCTATATATTCCATTAGGATAGGTATGACGAAGAGAACAACAAATGCTTTTTTACATCGTAAATAATTTATTTATACAAAATATGGGAATTACGTAGAAGGTGACATACTGAACGTCACAATTAATAAAATATGATGCGCATTAGGATTTAACATTAGCATTTACGACTGTTACTTCAAATCGACATCAGGTACACAAATATGGATAAATATAATAACCTGTAATGCATGTCTTTTCTTTACAGCTTCATATAAGCCCTATATTTTTAAAACTGATAGAGAAAATCGGTCTTTATAATTACACACGTTTCGGAGACGCTTTCATTTGCAATATTTTTCCCATAAATGACATTAATGAAACTAATATTAATACTCAAGATAAGCAGGATGATCGAATGTTTTCCTTTAAATACATTGATATTGTAATTGACTATTTATTAATTATTATTAGAAGAGAGAATAGTATACGGCTACCTATATGACCAATCGTGATAACCTTGAAGAAGGTGTCCTAAATATAGCCTCACAACAAATGAGCTGTTGAGAACCCTAATGATGGTAATTTAAGGCCTTATTCGATACAATAAAAGCTAAATTCGTTGCTTTGCATTAATGTGAATTCAAATATATATAAGTTTTGGCCAAAGAAAGTTAGTACACTCTTCAGCAAGTTTATCAGTTGATTTATTACCGTCGAATCTCTAGTGATCAGATATCTAGCCGAATATTACTTTGTTCGTAGTAGCTAACTCATATATAAGATTTTGAACTATTCTTATAATGAATTTATTTCCATTTTAGGAGAAATAAATTAAAGCTGATCAGCCAATAAGCTTTTGCTTTACTTTGGTTCCTAACCAATAGTTTTTAATTGTCTTAACCTATGATTGTAAAATGAAGAGTAGAAATAGGTTGAATCTTAATATCCTCATAAGTGCAAAGGTGATAGCATCCTCTCCTTATTGCAGAAGGCACTCGGCATGCAGAAGGCGCCTTCTGTGCAACTTAGGGGGCTCGAAGAGAATATTTAACTTGTAAAGATATAATGCCAACGTCGTCCAGATTGGACATACAACCTCGAACTTCCAGAAGACAGTTTACAGAAGCAACCAATATGTGCATTCCGGAGTATCTATATATTTACCTGTAGATAGGTTAAATAAATTTGTGTTAAAATAGTCTTAAGCGAGGACCTTCTGCAGTCGTGGCCCCATGGGAAGGTTTTAATCACATTACAGTTCTTTCGCTAGCTCGGTTCTATTGTAATCGGTTTGGCTCTGTTGAAATACTGTCTGGTTTCACCTTGCAAATATCTAAAATTTCTGTTTGGCTCTATTGAAACAATATCTGGGTTCACCTTGTTTTGAACAGGCTGCCGAGATTTTGTTTGTAGTATTCCTGAGTAGCACAGCGAATTCAGTTGTATATGTTTTTGTGATTTACAATAAAGTTCTGCACGTGATGCAATTACATTGAAAGCAGAATTATCGTTAAAGTTTAAAGTTTGTCTACAGTCTTTACACATAGTTTTTCTAGGATTGAGGTTAAGAGCATGTTGATGTTGAACAGGATGTGCCTATGGTCTGATGTCAAAATCTCATCAGTACATGACGTCGAAATGCTGTTATAAATAAAATTTATCGTTATTGTTAAATCTAATAACCTCTTTTTTAATAAAATTAGTCGCATATCCCTTATTACCGATGATTAAATTATACCTACCAGAAAACCAAATGAATGTACTCACCTTGTTTGTTTACATAGGTATTTTCTCACACTGTGAGGAAAGCATTTGTGTGATAGCATTAAGTTACGGGTGACTTTTGTGACAGTAATTTGCCAACTCATCAACTGATTCAGGATATGATTTACTGTTTCTACCAGGTCAGCAGCAGGAAGCAATACGCTCATTTTGTATGACTTTATTCTCATCTTCGCAACATAGTCACAGTTTTTGAAGTGTTCTTCTGATTGGAACAGGTACATATTCCAGCGGTCGCTCAACTGACTTAGTAAAGTAGAAAAAATGTTATATATATTTTCATTATGGTGTGAGCTAGCGCTATCTTCCCAAAACAGATTTTGTAGCTGTTGTTAATTCTATTAATCTTTCAATGAGTTCCTAGATAGATGCCAGGTACTAATTTACAAGTGTTTTAAGTGTGTTTATGTCAATACGCTTTATATTGCAGTTGTGTGCTTTTTCGAAATAATATTGATAAAATTTTTACGATCCTACAATATCGTCGCCAGATGTATTCCTACCGACCCGAATAGAATAAAAAACATGTGGTTTAATAATGTAAACAGTAAGAAGTTTATAAAGTTCGACAAAAATTCTAAGCATAGAAGAGTTCATGGAAGTTCAAATGGCATAAAAACAGTGTTCCCACCTAGACGACTTACTTTCTTATATGTAGTAAATTTTATAATCATTTTTGGTAGAATACGACAACAATATTTGATAATCTTTATCATCTTGGAAATAAAAGAGATTAACCAGTGATGTTAAAAACAAATTGCAAGATTGCAAGTCCATAACTAAAGAATGGTTTCAAGAAACGGAAATGAGAATGTGTAAGTCCTTAAAATTAAAACTGAGTTGATTTTCATTTTTATATAATTTAGTGATTTTATTACGCACTCTTGTGATATTGAAAAAAAGTTATTCATACTAAGATTGAAGCATTTAATTTGACGACACTCTTTTTTCTTTTTCAATCTATATTTAAAAACAATACAAGTACCTATGCACTGCCAATAAAACAGCAACTTTAATTATGGTTGCATTTAATATGCTTATGGCTGCTTTTTAATAACTTTTTTTTTGAAGGATATTGTAGTGATATTAAATATTTTTTTAACAAATTACAAATAAGATGTGAACCAGTTAATAAAGTTTAAAATTAACTCTAAAAGCTTCAACGATTTTAGTTCTTCGGAAGATTTATGATTTCTTGCACGTTGGCAAAGAGTATCGTATTAGACAAAACGTTGAGCTATATGAGATATTCTACGACATTGACATAGTTAGGCGCATAAAAATTCTGCGCTGGCTTGGAAATGTCGTGCGAGTGGAAAAAAGTGTCTCTTCGAATGAAAGAACATGTGACTAACGATTTGGGGGCGCTAGGTACTACCAACTGGCGACAACAGGCTACTGATCGAGCTGCCTGGCAAAGGCTACTCGACGCGGAAAATGATAAGCAAGGTGAAATGTTCCACCATCATATCTGTTCTATGGAAATAATATCAAATTTTATAAACACGAAAAATAGAATAGCATAAAAATACAAACAACATATTTGTATTTTCATGTTTCGCACACAAAGAAATGCAATTGTTAAATGTCTGCATTATATTTCACTTTACTTTTATTCCGGCACGAAGAATCCGAAACATTGGCTTCCTTAAGGTGGAGTTATTTTCTTACAGCATAATTTAGCCTATAGTTGTGCCGAAAGCAGTCTGCTGACGCATCCTATCTTACGGAAAACAATTCATTCGAAAACAATGCATACGACGTAAGAATCAATTGAATTTTGGTTTAGGATGTCATAATGGGATTGAGAAATTATCAATTAGGTACAAGAAGTTTACGCTCTCCGCATATTCTGTATTCAAAAAATATAATTGTAATATAGTAATACATGTAGGTATATGTTTCGAATGCTTTCTAATATTCAAACTTGCTTTTAAAAGACGTGTTGTAAAAATTTAAAAATTTAGTTTTTAGAATAACTTTGCTTTTTCACATATTCATACCCAGAGGTATATAAGATATGACTTAAAAACTCTTTTAAACGGAAGCTAGTTTCCGCGAAAATAAATTGGTAACATATGTTCAGCCTTGTTTGATATTTGGGGCGGGGGACCTTCTCGAATCTTGTACACTCGCTAGTTATGGTGAGAAATCATGGACTGAAGTCGATGCTAATTCTGAATTTTCAATATTTGATGATGAAATTATCATTCCTCTCCCTATAATGACAAAGGAAAGTAGCTATAAAAAGGTTTAAAATCAACAAATCTTTAGAATGAATACATATCCATGCATTTGAATATAAAGGAGCTTTATTCGAAAAGGATGATCTCACAGACTGCACCAATTATAATGGGCTTACTCTCTTGAACATCGCACATGGTATTCTGTTAAACAAACAGACAAATCATAAACTAAATACTTGCAACTCATCAGTATGGCTTCAGACCTGGTATATCTAACAGTGATTTATAGTCATAAAAGAGACTCGAAGAAAACAAATTAACACATATCTTTATCATATCATTCCTTTTATCTAAATTGGGAATCCCAGTAAAATTTATACCGTTGAACAGAAATGAGAAAAACTTCTTTTGGCCCTTTTATATCAAACGAGGTCTTAGACATGAAGACTTCTTGTCATGTGACCCCTAACAGAAATGTTGGAGAACATTAATCGGGCATTGCATTGTATATAATTTAAAGTGCAATAAAAAGAACTACTTCAAATAATATACCGTTTGCGAACGAGTCTTTGTACGAATGCTTGCGTAAAGTTACAAAATAGCGAACGCCTTTTGCGCGTAGACCGATTTAAAAGAAAACGAATATATTTCTAACTTGTGAAAATGAATTTTTAATCCACTGATAAATACAGTTTGACAAATATATTGTTTTTTGTACAAATTACTGTAAATCAGCAATTACACTTTATGGCAGCACAATCTAAATTAAACATCCATATACGTGACTTAATGTGGCTCAATAATATTCAGTACTAGCTAGTTTTTAATGACTTTCATTGATTACTATTGGTTAATCAGATTGCTTAATTTGTGAACATTCAACGCCCTTTTTTTCTTTAGTTATGATTGCATTTCGGTAAAACTGACCATAGTTCATTGTCCTATATTGAAATCGCCAGGGGTTGATCAAGTATCTTTTCCTTATTACAGCGATCAAACAAGAAAATACTTTAGGGGTTGATTTTATTTGTAGTGTTTCTAACTGTTTTAAACGTAACAAAATGGTGTTGATAAGTATGACCCTTACAGAAGCGTACAACTTTAAATGTAAAAATATAGTGAACCTAACCAAAAATATCACTAAAGCTAAATAAGATGTTTGTAAAAAAATTTTAAGAAATACTGCACAAGTAAAATTTATTTGTTTATTATTATTTATCACCAATAATATTATGAATTAATTTCACAATACTCGAAACAGCTGTATGGTCAGCCAAAAATTCAATTAATTAAAATAATATAAAATGAATTTTCGTTGTTGTAGTTCACTACTGTTCGAAAAAACCTCTTTATCAATTAATGTTGTAATAATTTTAAAAACCATAACATAATTATCGTACAAAAAACGTATTTTCAAAAGTTTTGATATGATATTTATTGTTCGAATACAACAACCGTAATTTTTTCTTTCAGAGTGGCAAAAAAAATTCTCGATACTTACGAAAGAAAACATATGAAGCAACAACAATACTCTTAAAATCTTCAGACTTAGGTCTTACTCCCAAAAATTTTTACGTCTTAAGTTTTAGTGCAGCCAAATTCAAAAATCAATCTGTTGTGAATATGCACTGGAAAATCATATGTAAATCATAAATCATAAAAATCATAAATAAATAAATCATAAATAAATAAATACATTAATTTAAGTATGTAAGATAAAAAACCAACCATTACCCTTCAATATTCAATTGGATTTCTTTTATACAAATTAATTAATTTTTAATGTTACAATATTTATATTTCATATTGTACACAACAAAAACATAGTTTTCTATGTTTTTGGTACACAACACAACAACAGACATATATCAAAAATAAGCATTTAACATATTTTAAAAGTGCAGCCAATTGTTTCAATTTAACTTAATGCTGTTTTTTACAACTTTGAAAGAAAACATTACAGCTAATATTAAATTATTCGACGGCCTAAATAGCAGTTTGAAAATTAAATAGGGCAATAGACCACATAACAGCAATTTGATTAATATAAAATACACTGAAATTTAAATTAAAGAAATCGCTTGTAATTAATTTTAAGTACAAAACATTTTTGTAATTCAATACTTTGAAATTGAAATGAATATAATAAGTAGCATATAGGTATTTTAAAATCTGGGGAAACCAAACAATAAAGTAAAACCAATTAAATTTTACCGGAATATTTAATGAGATATATAAAAGTATATATAGTGTAGTATGCTTTACTAAAATATATAATATTTAAATATTTTAATATAGAATTTTGTAACATGATTTTTATTTTTATTTTTAATTTTACAAATAAAATTCATAATAAAAATATTTTAACTAAAGTTAGGCAAGGTCATAAAATCTTCAATTTTAGGTAAAAGGGCAATTCTCGCAAGATCTTTCAGCTCACCAGACTCAAAAATCTTGCAAAAGATCGTTTGAAAGATCTTTCCTATTCTGATAGCGGTTTTTTGCAAGACTGATAGCATATCCAGATATAATAGAATTAAATGATTAAGCTTTGCAAAAAAGCATGCAAATAAAATATGGAGTTCTGAAAATGAGTTATTTTCTCCGATGAGAGTTATATTTGCATATTTGGAATCAAAGGTAGAAAACTTGTGTGGAGAAATCATGTACATGTACAGAAATCATGTACATCCTATGATAAACAAAACTTAATTTCAACGGTGAAACATGGTGGTAGAGGCGTAATGATTTGGGGGTGTATGGGTATCTAAATATACTAAAATCAAATTTGAAAGAAAATGACAGAATGTTAGGGCTTGAGGCAACCTTTTTGTGTCAGCAGAACAACGGCTCTAAGCGTACAGCAGCCATCGTATGGAAATTGAACAAAACAGCTTTTTATCACGAATTACAAACAACAAAACTTTTTTTGAAAGCTGAATCTTAGAAACGGTCTTTTGATTGATCTTACAAAGATGTTACAAAAGACTTTTTAACGTTTTTTGCTAGAATTGCCCTGTAAATGTGAAAATTTCTAAAAAAAACAACTTTTAAAATTTTCTTTCAATTTTTAGGGAAGAGTATTTATATCATTTTATATAGTACATTTTATACTTTGATGACAAGAACAACGAATTTTAAGGTACATAGCAAGGGTTGTTGTTCAAAAAACTAAAATAATGTTTTTTTTTTAAATAACGTAAAAACGGTACATAAGAAAAAAAAAATTCATTATAGAACCAATCGCTATTGTCGTTGAAAATTTTTAGCTATAAGCTCGTGTTATCTGACTCGGACTCGATGCATCGGTAATTTAGAACACTGTATTTTTACCATATTTACTACGTCTAAAAACGGTATCTATGTTAAATACTTTTCAGTTTTTGTATTTAAATATAGCTTTTTTGTTTTTGATGGAAAAAATCATTTGTACTATATCTTAATTTTGCATATTATTTGTTTATTTATCTTTTTTTTAGCTTAAAAAAGTAAATTTTCAATACACATAATTTTAAAGAAATAACAAAAACCTTTTTTTTATTGTACTTGAATATTATTTTTTACTGTCAAAAAATTATTTTTCTTCATTATTTTTTGTTTTTTATGGGGGGTGTGCATATGCATACTAAAAAAGAGAGTACTTCCTTTAAGCGTTGCTGCAAATTCTAAAAAAGTAGAATAAAATACAAATTCGAGCATTGGTAAATCAATTTTCAATTAATCTTAAAAATTTATACAAGTGATTTTTGTGAAGTTAAAAAACTTAACTGTATTCGAGTTATAACTGTCTCTCAAATGAAATAAGTGAATGATTTAAATTTGTTTCCGTTCATTTAATTACATCATATATGTATAATATATATATATATATAACTATACGCATACAACATAGTATGCGTATATAATACAATAATACAATGTTGTATGCATTACTTAGATTATGCAAATAAAGTCGTTCTGAGCCCAAAGCAAACAACTTGTTCGTTACGTTTAAAATATCTTTCTTTCTAAATTATTTTGAGGTTTAAGATATTACACTAACATATTACATATTAATGTTTTTCATATGAACTATGTATATCTTCGAGTCACTTTCTGTGTATTATAACAACACGATTATAATTTTTTCCCGGACTATAAGAATCTGAATTGTACGAACACGTTATAGTGCTAGTGTTATAGTAGTGTATTCCAATTTCCACTGCAATTTCGTTATATACATGAATTCTTTCCCTTTCCCTTTTCTTTTATTCTGGAGTTGATTATGGAAAAACCTTTACTCCCTTATATGGACGAGATTATGGTAATTTCGCCTAATTAAAGTTTCTATCCTTTTGTTTTATTCTGGAGTTGGTTATGGGAAAACCTTTACTTCCTTATGTGATAAATGTCCATCCATGCATTTTTTAATTATCGATACTTCCAGTTACCTTACTATCGCTTGTAGTCCGAAAGTTTCATTTATTTATTATCGGGATGCTCTACATGCTTCAGACAGAGGCTATGGGTCCCACCACGATCTGTAAATGAATGTAATTGTCAAAACGTCTAATCGTCTAAATCGTCCGCTCGTCCGTCATAATCGTCCTAAATATTAAAAAATAATTCTTAAAAATAAATGAAATCTTATTAATCATCCTTAATGAATTCTTTGTGCATAGATATGCTAATAGGAATATTAAAACGTACCTAATAGCTTAGTAATGTTTAGTACTATTAGCGTTTTCTTCAACTCAACAAAATTATGATATTTATCCAAGTAAATGTCGAAGATCTGTCGATTAGTTTTGAAGATTTTAAACCAACAGCTGTCAACTGTTTGTCTTAAGCCTCTATGACAAATAGAGGCTAAATAAAGGCGTTAGTGGCCAAGTATATTTCAGATTAAAGAAGCAGTTTGAATATTTACATGATAAAGCTGTGCTTACAATGTCTTTTAACAGTTTCTATAATTATATTTGTTTGTGAGTCGACATATATGTACCGAAAACATATTATAATATTTATTTCACATATGAATTAAAAACTTTTATTTTTTAGTTCTATAAATGTATTTCTTTATGTGAACATTAGTCAAGTCAGGTTTGAGCTTCATAGCTACAAATTAAGAGTGAATATTTTGTTCTGTTAGGTCCTTTAATGATTTTATTTTATTGATTTTATAGATTCTAAAATCAACACTCGTGGGAACACAAGTGGAATCGTTTAAACAAACAAACAAAGTCAAGAAATCGAGCGTGTCCTAACCGCTATACCAGCTGATGTAGGCAGTAGCAGCCGCACTGTACCTACTCCCGGGATTGATTTAGTCTCTACTCTTCTATACTAGGGCTCTTGCAAAGAATGTGGTACCAAAACGGCGAAAAATCGCTAATTGAGGTACATGGAAGTTATCTAGTGGTCTGCCACTGCTACCAACCAACCAACAACCATAGATTATAGATTTTATTTTTATATCCAATTCATGTTCTTTATTCTTTATTGTTGTCTAAATATTTTTAAATATTTTTAAATCAAGTTTTTTGTCTCGCCAAATTTTAAGTGAACATGTCATAAAATTTATTTTAATGTTTTTTATTTTTGTTATTTCTGAAATATGCATAAGATATCTCATATTTTCCAGTGTTTCTGTGTGATAGCATGACAATTTTCTTACCATATATGGCATATGCTATCACTTGTCACTTAGTTATTGTATTAAACTAACAAATATTAAGTGTGCAGTTGAAGTCGATTGATTTAATGGTTGGTGTTGAAGTTGAAAAATCCAGTGTTCGCAATGCAAGCTCGTTCAAATAACTGGAACAGGCGGTTGGCAGTAGAGCCAACCTTAATTTCACTCCTTTCTTGCACTTGTATAGATTTAATATGTCTAAGTAAAAGTTGGAAGAAATTAATTAAAGTCATATTTAAGTAATTTTAAGCAAATAACTTCGATATTGATGTTCATTTAAGCCTTGGAAATCTTTCATTTATTCAATTTCAATAGGTTGTTTTTGCTTACAATGCGAAGGCTTTTGTGGTGCTCTTGTGGTGATTGTTTCTTGAATGAGTCTATTCGAGTCGAGTACAGTTCTCATTAATCTTGTTTGTAATAAGTGGGTTACGCAGTGGATCCTTATAAATTTTCCGTTGATTGTACAATTTAACTAATTTTTTTTTTTTATTAAGTTATCATAATATAAGCTGGTTTTTTAAATTTTCTTTGTGATTTTTTTTTTTCAGCAAAATATGCACGTTATGCTTTTGCTGCGTGGACACCATCTTTAAACTACAAAATACAGTATTTTATTTTAAAAAACGCTTGTACCGAGGAGTTTTAATTTCACAATGAATGAAATTTAAGGAAAGAACACAATTATGTATTGTACAATATATTTAAACCGAAACTATTTAACTAAACACAATTAAAAGTTCAAGAAAATTAATTTTCAACTTAAATTGTACATTTATTTACCTGTGGTGTCCAATTGATTTTAGAAATCTAAACAATTTAAATTTTAAATATCTAAATTTAAAAGTAATTCGGTTTTATTTGTTGTAAAGTATAGTTTCGATTGACTATTTAACTTTATATCCCATATAGTTTTTTGGCGGTTGTAGTAATATGTTGAGGAGGTTTTAGTTACTCGATGAGAAGAATGCAGAGATGAATTTTGTAAACTTTAAAATTTTAAATGCGCACAATCCCGATTTTTCGTTAAATATTGCAAGCAATATAATTTGACATTTAAAATGACATTTTAGTAAACTTAACATTCGTATTTTTTTTGTGTGTTAAAAGTTTGAGTTCCGTTCTATAACTAGAAGCATTTGAAGTGAATTTTTAAAATTTAACAAACTAAAATTAAAGAATACATAAATCTTTTCCCGTTTTTTAGTGCTTACGAAGGGGTGAAACGAATTCTAAAAATCATCCCCCTTTAAATAAAAAGTGCAAACCTGAAATAAAAATTAAATTCAATAGGAGTAAAAAAAACAAAGCAGAAACACAGAAACAGAAAACTGAAAAAACGGGTTGCTGTTGTGCAATATCCTTCATGCTTCGCTACTAAGCTGCAAAACACAGATGCAGAATCACACACTCTGGCTACGTACAATGAAATAAGACGAGCGTGCACACATGTCCTTCCACAATACTGTCAAAATCGTTGCCTTATACCTCTTCAGTTTTTAAATCACCGTGTCTGCATAGCACCCCTTCACTGCAATCAACTGCTGAACTTCATTGATTCAATTCACAAGTCATTTTGATCTCATTTGTCGATCGCGCCGATATAATGATTGCATCTTGAAAATAATGTATGAGTTTGCATAACAAAAGGCATTCATTTTTTAAAGGTGTGCGACGTTATATCCTGTTTACATTATTATTAGGTTATTAATAGTTCCATAAGCAAAGCAAAGGAATTTCATATTGCGCACAAAAAATATGTACACTGAAAATAAATATCCTATGCAAGAAATAAATAAATAAAAAAAAATATTTGTGTTATATTTAAATATACTATAACCGATTGATATATATCACTATAGAATATTACACATGAACATGAGATTGGGTTTCGTAAAAATTGAATTTCTTGAAATGATTATTCATCATCATCATCATTAGTGGCGCAACGATCCTAGTTGAATCTTGGCCTCCCTTTCAAAATTCCTCCACGTATCTCTGTCATTTGCTATCATTATGCAGTTTCTTCTTTCAAGCTGTTGCGCTATTTGATCCACATTGTCTAGCCAGCGTTAACTCGGATGCTCTCTTTTTCTTCTTCCTGCTGATGCATATTGAAATATTTTTTTGTTGGATTATCTATGCTCATTCTTTGAATATATCCAGCCCATTGTAATTGCTTTAGTTTTACTCGTGCTTGCTCTCTTGCTTATTGCTGGTTTTCCTAGCTCTTTTTGACATTCATCATTAAGTCTTAGCCGATAGGTGCCGTCTTTTTCTCTAATTAGACCAAGTATGCGATGTATAATCTTGCGTTCGAAGATATCTGGCTTATTTTCAACAGATTTTTTTCATAGTTTAAGTCTCTGCACCATTCATTAAGATTGCAGAAATGATTATTAGTTTGTCTTAAAACTACGTTATTTTAAACATGCATCGCTTCAATCAAACGTACAATCGAAGATACTTAAGACGCCGCTACAAAATAAGAAAGGATGTAATCGCACGAAAACACTGATTTTTATTTATAGTAGAATAAAATGTGAAACTCATCCTAAAAAAAAAATTTACTAATTATAAGTACATAATATTTATATAAGAGCACTAAACTATGAACGCTAAAATTCCATCAACTCTGTAAGAAAATACGTATATCAACATATACTCGTAATAGCAGTTCTACGTATGGCATAAACGGAGGCAAACCTAATATAATCTTTTAGTTCACTAAATAATAATTAATTAAAGGTTTTACTGGAATCAACTCATGCGTTTGAAAACTATAGGGTAAGAGGAACACTATAGTTGGCGAAGTCTAAAGAACAAATAAATAAGGGTAAAAAAGGGAATTTTAGGGCAGATATAATAAATATTTTTACTCTTCCTTCAATTATATCACTTTTTTTGGTTCAATAAAAAAATAGAAAAATCTCTTCAAAATCCATGTAGTTTTGAAAATTGATTATTTCAGATAAATTTATGTTATTGCTAAAAAGCTTAGATTCACTGATCGTCTTGTACATGGATCGCCTGTTATGGTATTTGAGAAGAAGGTGAAAGAAGAGATGAAAAAAGTAAGCAGCTGAAATGTTTTTGAATAAAAATCAATAAAAAAAATTAATTTTCAGGGGTAAGTGATGCTGTGAAAAGGGTAGACCAACCTTTTTTGAAAATATGAATTCTAAAAAAATATTTCCGCAGTGGAAAGTTCGTAACCCTTATGTTACAAAAACGAATGCATCGTCAGAGGCACCCAACAGTTGTTGTGAATCAAATTCTTCACATTTTTTAAAATGCAATTGTGGAAGGCAAGTGATTAGAAATATAATTCGGTTATAAAAACTCAGATCGCAATTGTATTAAAAAATTTCTTAACGAAAAAATTTGTGCACATATTTTATATGTGGAATTTGTAAAAATTAACAATCTGTACAAAATTAATAAAATACAAAATTCAAAATAAATACAAGACCTCATTTTATTTATAAAATTTTCTCTTCAATTTTGAATAACGGAAATCCAAATGCAATAAAATCAGAATTCAGTGCTTTAAATATAAGAAGCTGTCGTAGAAATTTTTAAAAGTAACTACTCTGAGAGTACAGTACTTAACATAAAAATACATACTTAACATAAAACATAGTACTTAACATAAAATATATAATAAACTGTTGCCAAATATTATAAAAGTAGACATGTAATTTTTGTTAGCATAATATTGATGATATTTTGTATATATACCACAATGATATTTTAAAATTATATAATAATATTATATAATTAATATATTTTATTGCAACGTAAACATAAACACAAAGTTATGATATCCTGTCGTGATTTTATTATATCAGACACTTTGTTTTTATATTTCTTTATGTTACAATTATTTGTTGTAATTGTTAAGTATATTAATTTTTGATTTTTTAATTTTTTAATTTTTTTTAAAAGAAAATAAAAGTAATAATTGCTAAATATATAACTTTTGTACAAAATACCTTGGCATGAATATTATTTAAATAGTTTTGTTTCGGTAAAAACTTTTAATAACACTAGTTTACAGCCAAAAATGTCCAAAGACGAGACTTATATTTCCTATAGGGAAATTTTCGGTAGAATTCGAAAATCACAACGAATTTTTTCCTGTGTACCGTTTTCGAGTTATTTGCAAAAACCGTAATTTTGACTTTTCTCAAAACATCACCCTGCATATATGCCCCCATAATTTTTTTTTCTGAAGTTACCTCAGTAGTGTATTATTGTATTAGTTGGAAAAAGCGTAAATAAAACATTTTTAATCTGCACATAGCAGCGAAACTAAATAAGTTACATTAACGTTATGTAGCTTAAAATATTTGTACAAGTCTTACCTTTAATTTGATATATAACACACTACTGAAGTAACTTCAGAAAAAAAAATTATGGGGGCATATGCAGGGTGATGTTTTGAGAAAAATCAAAATAACGGTTTTTGCAAATAACTCGAAAACGGTACACAGGAAAAAAATCGTTGTGATTTTCGAATTCTATCGAAAATTTCCCTATAGGAAATATAAGTCTCGTTATTGGAAAACAAAACTTTTAATTATTTGTAAACTAGTGTAATTGCTTTATTCAAAAATTTCAAAATTCGTCAAGTTCACATCTCAGACCTGGTCGACAAAATCGACAACTGATAGCTACACATTAACTGGTACATTACTGATATTGACTCCTTAATATCTATGTGCTGCTGAGTTAGTTCCATCACTATTGTTAATAATCAAGGAAAAGAAACCCGTTCAGCTAACATAACCTTTTTTAAATCAGGAAAATGGTTTACGTGGAGTGGTACTTTTTCAATTTCAAGAATGCTTAGAAACCTCAAGACCGTTTGTGTTTTTGTCATGTGTTAAATATTGAATCCATCGATCGATCACACAGTTCCAGAGAATGTCAAATTAGCATAATGTGTGATAATTGTGTGTGAATACTAATGGTCATTTTTCAAAGATAATTACATTCTTCAGAGAGGCTGTAAAGATTTTGGAATATTTTGAGTCCATAACACAATCTGGGTTATTATGGCTTAAGATTATTTTTATATTAATTTAACTAAGCCATATTAAGGTCAGTAGCTTATACATTAAGACTGAAAAGTTTTCGGAAATTCTCATTTAAAATTCGCGCGCTGTATATTTTTCGATATTTTAAGTTTATGTAGTTTGGCAGCACTGTCCTTAATTTCTATGCCAAAAATGAGCGCGATCTGTCAGACAGTTCGTTTACGGCAGCTGTTGAAACCAGTTCACCTCAGTAGTGCGTTGCGAAATGTCTTCGACGGTCGTACGACCGTCCTGAAAGGCTTTGTACCACTCATAAACTTGAGTTTTCGATAAAACTGATTCCCCATAAGCCTTTTGTAGCATTCGCAACGATTCTGCACACGAAATTTCGTTCGAAACACAAAATTTGATGCAAACTCTTTGTTCAATATTTTTTTCCATTGTTTTTTTCGCAACGCACTACTGAGGGGAACTGGTTTCAACAGCTGCCGTAAACGAACTGTCTGACAGATCGCGCTCATTTTTGGCATAGTAATTAAGGACAGTGCTGCCAAACTACATAAACTTAAAATATCGAAAAATATACAGCGCGCGAATTTTAAATGAGAATTTCCGAAAACTTTTCGGTCTTAATGTATGACATACGAGAATTACGTTTGTAACAGTTGAGCTATATATTGTTAAGTACTATTATAATATTTACTCAACTAGTGCCCATTAAGGTTGGTTGTTTCTTTATATATTATATATATTCTTTATATATTCTGTCAAAAAGTTTTGAAATGTGGCAGTTTTTTGTTCCTACCTATTTTATAGTCGGGGCAAAAAAATCTCCTGAACAGAACAGTCACACTGGTGTTTGGGCTTCTGCACGCGTGACCAAAGTTTCTTCTCTTCCAAGAACTTTGGTCACCCTTCTGGGATCCACTAAAAAACTCCGACTGGGGTGTCTGCCAGAGGGTTTCAAACTAAGAGGCGTAGTTGGAGTTCAAACCTGATTGGAAAATAATCTAAAGGGACAGTGGAAACCTAAAGGTGACAAATATATAAAAAGTGGGTGGTTTGCTTGGATAGTGGAGATAAGGATCTGCAAAAAGTCATGGGGATTTGATAAACATACCTACAATAATCAACAACTTATTACAACACACAAACTCATTTATTCTGGTTTTGTTCTTGTCTTCTTATATGTAAAAATGAATCGAAATATGTGTTGGTAAGCACATAACTCAACATTTCGGGTTCTTCTACCTAAATTACTTCGTCTTACAGGAGGCATATCGAATATAAATTGTGTCACATGCAATAATTAGTGATCATAGGTAATTAAACACTTTGCACAAAACTCTATATAGAAAGAAAACTCAGTAAAATATTAGTATGTATTTAAATTATTTACAGCTCATATATTAATGACAGTATTTAATTATTATATGATGATGATGACTGATGATGTTGCTTAGACACCAGCGAATGTTTGTAATGTAATATGAATTTTATTGAATAGCAATAATTCGATTTTTTTTTTCGCCGTAAAAACCATCCTTGGTTTTTACCAAGGATGGTTTAAAAAAAAGAATTAACCAAATTGGTTCAGGCGTTGTTGAGTTATGCGATTACAAACACATTTTGGGATTCATTTTTATATATAAGATTTTGCTCATGATAGTCATTATTTAACCAGTGCCTAGTGAGGCCAGTTACTTCTCATTTGACCCCATTCGATCAGATATAATTTTTGTGTTTCTTTTATCCATCTTTTTATTTGTAAATATATACTCTAAAGCATGGCTCTCCAAACCATATAAGATCGCTGGTTTGAGTGCTACAAAAATAAATACCTACGTTCATCATTTTTTCAGAGAATAATAAAAACACGGCGATAATGTTAAATCTTTTATAATTCTATCAATATCAGCATTAGTAATATTTGTTGTTGCCATACGAAAAATATTTTATTTTTAATGTGAAAAAATAAAATACTGTTGTGGTTTTCGGTGATGAAGACGTGACTGCGCCAAATGTTAAAATCTGGACTAAATGTTGTATCTTCAGTTAGTTGTAATTTTTCTTTTACTAACTACAATTGTATATGTAATTTTTCTTCGTCTAGTTATATAGTTATATAACTTATTCGGTTATACATGTAGATAAACTTTACTATTTTTATTTTTTTAAGAAAAAGTCATTGATTTGTTTTCTATGTATATGTTCTTTTATTTCACTTGTTATTTCAATTTCCAGTTGCTTTTCTGTTGTATAGAGTTTTCCTTTTTACTTTTCAATTTTCTTAGTATAAAAGTTTATAACTATTTTACATTTTGTTATATATGTAACAAAATTAACTATTAAACACTGACACTTCCTTAGTTACTAATAAAACACTTCGTACTTGAGTTTTATTTCCACGATTAATTTCAACACAACTGTTTTACGCATCAGCGTCTCAGTCATCACACCAAAACTCAACTCCCCTCTTGTGTTTTTAGGTCGAGTGCGAGTTAGGCTAAGTTGCGTTCTAAATGAGGGAAATTCTAAGTTGTGTCGACAATGTAGTGATGTGCCGATACGTGTTGATAAATGGCAAAATTTATGCAGTGCAAAAAATCCCAAAAAATCTCCCATTTGGTTTAGCATCAACTTAGCCTAACTCGCACACGACCTTAATTCTATCTTATATACCTAAATTTGATGCCCTAGTTACCCTAGTTACCTAATTGGGCTTTTCCATAGTTTCATATTTTACTTTGCTAAATTCGCAAAGTTTTTATTATTGTAAGAATGCTCTACATATTTTTGCAATTCTTCCGTATTTACATTTTCAAAGTCACTTACATCATGACACCAATTACTAACCAAATACCAAAACTCAGCATTTCTTATCGTCGAACTGACGGTCTGATGCTTTGGTTCCAGTCAACAACTGCCCAGATGCAAATAACCTTGCCTATTTTTAGGGGAAATGTACGATCGCCTAAGATCGTACACACTACCTTACGGAAAAACTGCCAAAACCGTGAAATTAAGGACGTGTGCGAGTTAGCCTAAGTTGATGCTAAACCAAATGGAAGATTTTTTGGGATTTTTTGCACTGCACACATTTTGCCATTTATTAACACGTATCGACACATCACTACATTATCGGCACAACTTAGAATTTCCCTCATTTAGAACGCAACTTAGCCTAACTCGCACACGACCTAAATAAAATAAATATTTAACTACAACAATACACTTAACAAAGAAAAATATACTAAAGTCTTTGTCAATTAAGGTCGTGTGCGAGTTAGGCTAAGTTGCGTTCTAAATGAGGGAAATTCTAAGTTGTGCCGATAATGTAGTGATGTGTCGATACGTGTTGATAAATGGCTAAATGTGTGCAGTGCAAAAAATCCCAAAAAATCTCCCATTTGGTTTAGCATCAACTTAGCCTAACTCGCACACGTCCTAAATAGATTAATGTGAAGTGTATTAAATTATTTAAAACATTTTAACTCATTTGTTTCGGATGCCATAAAAATAAAATAATATAATGCTACGAAAATATAACAAAAAAAAAGTCCCCTAATTGTAGCAGGTTAAAAACATATCGCGGCCGGAACAAATATTAGCCGCGGGCCGAATGATGCCCGTGGGCCGTGCTTTGGATAATTTGTTGGCTTGATAGTTCAATTAAGCATAATTAGAAATAAAACAATAACATACTTTCGACTCAGGGCAAGGCACACATTTCTTGTATCTTGATTTGACTAAGAATTTGATCCTGTAATTTGCTCCTGTATTTTTACGGAATTTATTTTGTAGATCTGTACCTCGAATACCTGATTTAAAGAAAACTCTTTATTTCACTTCTTAATCTAACTTTATTGTTAGCTTTAATTATCTTTACAATACAAAATGGATGTATATTACTTATTAGATCCTAGCGATCATTCCTCACGTTTATTTGATAGTACTGTGTTACCAATTTGCTAAACAAAATGAATAAATTATTGTTCCTGACTAAGGTCCGTTTAAGTAATGAAAGATGTTGAATTAGTAGTTCGTATTTAAATAAATTTCGCTGGACAAATGCGTTGGTTCATGTCTACTGGATTGTGTTGAATATAGCCACTGTACCTATAAAATCAGACACTTGACGGTGTGACGTCGTTATTTATTGTAGTCGTCACAAAGAAAAATATTTATATAAATATATATATAAATATATAAATATATTTTATAATATTTTATAAATATATTTAAAAACAAAAAAAGATTCAAGATTTTTAATCTTTTAAATATTTAACAATAAGACTAACCATTTTCCGTTGGGCGTAGACTTGATTTATGTCAAAAACAATTGTTTTTTTTTTTGCAGAAAATGCAGAGTTGACACCGTTTAGAAATTTTGTTGACAATCAAATGCACTTCAACAAGCATGAGCACATGAGGTTACTGGTGGAGCATTTGTCGAGTTATTGCAATTGACGGAAATTCTATTTACGGAACTTTTAACTGATTGGTATCCTGTATGTTGAGTTACAACACAAGTTGTAATTGAACTGAACAACACAAGTTTAGTTCTATCACCAAACACTTACGTTCAATGCGTTCAATGTTTCCATCAGCTGATATAAAATTTCCCTTATGCTTACCACGAAAGGAAAAATTCAATTGATTTTTATGTTTTCCCATACTTTTTCTTCTGTGCGAATAATCAAATACATAGTTATATTTAAGATAGAATGTGTCAGCTTTTTGTATCAGCACAACTATTTCAGCATTTACTGTTTTTTCTAGTTTTCTGTAAGAAAAAATATTATATTTTATTACTGTTATTAAAATAGATGCAACTCATAAGATCATTGACAGATTAAGTTTATCAAATGTGTGTGATTATTTAAACTGCCTAGGTTCAATTTCAAAGCTGGACATATGGATTCTTCACGTTCTGTCTCAGTCTTAGTTCGTTATAGCCCCGACTTAAGCGTTGTGTCATCGTAGGGTATTCTGAAACCAAGATTATCGTTCTTGTATACTATAAGCTGGACTGTCATTCGTAAATGATACAAATGCTTGCTACATTTTCGGTAAGTTTTTTCCCTACTTGCGTTGATACTACAGCGATATTAGCAGTCACAGTTTGAACCGTATTATTAATGTATTTTCGGCATTTTACTGTGGATTGTGAGGTACAATATACTCTTGGAAAGCTCGCAGACTGATTAGAACTGTCTGAAAATGGTCAAAATACATGAAAGGGATCCGTTAATTTTTCCAATTTTATTATTTACCACTGCCAAGTGATCTCTGAATGACATCCTCATATCAATCAAAACGTATCAATCCACCCTTATACAGGGTGAAAATATAATTTAATGAACACCATTCACCATATTCGCAATGGTGAATCACGGGCGATGGTGTGATTCACCATGGATGTTTCACGGGCTACATCCATTGCACTTTTCATCAATCGCCTTTCCTTGATGAAAACCGATTAATGTGGCAGATAACTTGTTTGATTAAATATTTCTTTAAGTCGGTTGACGGTTATTTTTTCTTCTATTTTGGTCAATATGATAAAGGTTTTTCTAGCTGTTTTTCAAATTTTAAAAAAAAGATGAGTGTCTGAAATTTTCATGAAAAAGAAAGAATACCTTTTTTAAGTAGGGTGTGAAGAATTTTGTAAATATTGTAGGTTCAGGTATAATTGCTGTCTGTATCGTATCATTCAGTATTCCATTTGATAAAAACCTTTTTTGTCACCAATTTTTCTTAAAGTCTTTTACGGACTATTTCGCGCCCGTTGTGCTTTCTTATACACTCTGTGGTAGTCCCTCCTTCGTTCGACGATTTTTTCACACCACCAATAAGCAGGGTTTCACAAATTCATATTGTTACTTCATAAGCTACATTTACTTGGATCGTAATAATTTCTACCATATCTGATACAGGATCACCTCTTATTTCACATTACTGTCAAAAAATGACATTGGCATTAAGATGATTTTTTCAGTTCCGTATTTGTGTCATTATTATTGGAAGTGGAGGAGCAGATCTCATTTTTATGACAATAGCTCAATGATCATTTTAATACAAAAAGTCATGTACGTTCAGTGAGAGCATGCACTATATAACGACCGTGCTGTAGGCCACATGCTACAACGATCCAGAAAGGAATGTTGGATGTTTCGTTTTTGTTTGTTTTTACCATTTCGTTAACCATCTCCTCAAATTGGTGCAGTTATATACTTGGCGAGATATATCACGAGAAGAAATAAATGCTTTTCATCTGAATACATACGAAGTCAGTACATATTGTTAGCGGTATAGTTTGATGCAATTTTCCATTTACGCACCACTTTCACGAAAAATGAATGTTTTCACCTACGTTTTTCTCTTATCAGTTTTTACAAAAAATGATATACTTAAAGCAGAAAACCCTAGCCACAATTTCCTTTGTCTATCAAGGCCGCCATTAAAACAATAATTCCAAATGCATGTTCTGTTCTTACTTCCTTTAACAGAATTTCATTAATTTCTTTTAATATCATTAATATTTTAATATGTTGATTTGCTAAAGCAAATTGTTGTTGCGAACCACTTGAGCAGAAGCTCTAAAAATTTAAAAGGGACTTGCGACATCTTATGGCATTTATCATTTTTACTTCAATCTGTTTATTTGTCTATAAGTCTACACAGAACATCACATTCAAAAATTTGTTTTTACTCACCTTTTATTGGTGTGTTTTTGTTTATCATATACACACTCCACTTTTTGATGAAATTTCGTGCAAATAATTATTTGTCTGTGCTTTTGTTTACTATATACACAAACCATTTTATCGAAACTCTACGTAAAAGCGTATATATTAAGATTTCGTTCCAATTATTTGCAGACATCGTTAGTAGACATACAGTGAGCGACAAAAGTCTACATACACCCTCCATTTCTGCTAGCTCGTAAATCCAAAGACATAATAGAAAAAAGTAATGATACAGTTTTGTTTAGAACTTTTTTTTAATAATAGTAAATATAAGAAAATTCATTCATCAATATAAATTAACAAAGTTATTCGAAAAAAACATAAAAAAATCATTGACAAAGGTCTACAAACATTTCATTGATTGTTACATTAAGTCGACAGTAATATAATTAAAAAAAAATTTTATTTGATTTTTAGTACTTAAATGATCCATCAATGATTGGTTGAAGTTGTCGTTGCATTGAATTCACTAAATTTGTTAATTCAGTTGGTGTTATCAAGAACACTAAATACAAGAGGACTTCTCAACTGAGTTTTTGAAAAATTTGTCTCCAAAAACATTAGACCGATCAAGAGGAACGCTTTGTGTTTGTTCTCTATTTTTACTTTTTCTTGTAAATTTGATATTAAATGTATGCATTTTTAGCTAAAGAAAAAGAGTGCAATATTTGTTTACCTTTGTTTTGTGTTTTGCTATATTTTCTTTTGGAGATATTTTAACACCGTGCGTAGTCAGAATTCAGTTAAACATTTACATTGTTTTAAAATATACCCCTTGCATCAATATAAAAGCCTTTCCTTCGTTTGAATTAATTAAATTACTGATTAAAATATATATATGTTTTAATATTGTAATTGCTTTTTGTGATAAGGTATAATTGTTTAAACATGAAATTTGCAAATGTATATAAGAGGAGGTAGGAACCCTTTAATCACAAGCTACGCTCGCATCATATCTTACATTAATAGGAGTGAATGAATTTAAAAGTATTCAGCATGAAATTGTAAACATAAACATAACATTGAATATGTAGCGTGTCAAGCTGAAAAAACGCAGCAAATTTCGTTGCTTGAAATTCATGAACTCACATCATATGATGATCATACTCTCCTCCCTCTCTGATCTATCGGTAACCGGTTTTCAAGTTCATGTTCATGTTACGTTCATGATAATGTAAATTCAAGTGTATATAAAATGTTCAAACGGCATTCAAGCCATGTCCTTAGTGATAAGTTAATGATAATTATTGGAAATAGGTCGTAAATAGTTCGTAAATTATATAAGTTATCATGTAAGATTAGATTTAAGAATACATACATGCAATGTTTATAATAATTGATGTTTTTCACTATAGAAATAAAATATTTCAAAAAACAATATGATGATTATTTATATAATTCATATCATTGCTACTATAGGGCATAGTACTGTACTACTGCCGGTGATAACTAACCTCATAATATGCAAACCTCATATATTTGTATAAGATCAGAATGAAATTTCATCAAAATTCAAATTTAATGTCTAAGGGTTGCGTAGCAGTAAAATTTTTCCGATGCAGGGTTGCTGGCCTTGCGATCAACCCCCAACTTGGAGGGCCAGATCTCCTTATTTGCTAACCCGGAGAGGATTGGTGTTAAGTAGTTGGAAAATTTCTGCTCAACTATATGTTTTCAGGTTATACCGCCAGGTTATACGAGGTCGCCAGAGCCTCGTATGCAGAAAACAGGATGCGCCACGGGTAGGTGAGATCGACAGTTGAGAAGGCTAGGCTATATATTCGCATCACTTCGCCATTAGGGCACACTCTTTTGCCCCTTACATCCATTTTTTGTCTATTAACATATGTTGATTAACTAAGGCAAATTGTTGTTGGAAGCCTCGAGCATTGATTAATGCTACATTCACACATGTAGCAATACGTAAATCAAAACTATGAACTATAGAGAGTAATCAAAAATAATTTCTACACAGCTAATGCAAAATCTCCGCGTTCCTCTTGAATGGCTTAACGTGTGTAGAAATAAAATCGCTTGAGTTGAGAAGTCCTCTTGTATTTAGTGTTCTTGCTAGAATATTATACATATATCTTGCTCGATTAGCAAATTATATATAATTAAATTAAATGTGCCCTAACTTGAGCATGCAAAACACTTGAAATTGCATTGATGATAAATGTGGGATATTATATATTAAAATAATTAGCGTCGAATTTTTATTAAGATTACTGCATCTAAGATAATATTTAAACAAAAAATTATAATTTTTTCAAAGATGATTAATGTATAATATTATATACATTGTTCGATTAACAAATTAAATAAAATTAATTTAATTATGCGCTAACTTGTGGATGCAAAATAGTTGAAATTGCATTGATGATAAATTTGGGAAATATAATGTCAAAATATTGTTAGCGTCGAGTTTTTATTAAGATATCCTATCAATTTTAAATTAATTAAAACATTATTTTTTAATTAAAAACTTTGAAATAAAAGACAGATAACAGTAAAAAATATGTTTGTTTTTCTAAATATACTTAGTTTTTATATAGTATAGAGCATATTTTTAAAAATGGAAAGAAAAATTTTGTAAAAATGAGGTTACATTAAAAAACTAATTATATCTTTAAAAGCAGAGATACCATTTTTCTGCAAATTAGCTTAATCGAAAGAAACTTCAAGCTTTCATTTGATGTATTCACATTTATTCCTTGGTCGATTAACTTAAAAGTTATCGAGTGCCAAAGTTCAGAAACTAATTTTCTTTAAGAAAAAAACCTTTTATCTTACTAAACACATATGTATACCAGAAGTCAGAAAAATGTTAGTATAGAATAAGTTTGTGGTATTTATATGTCAGAATAGTTGGTTTCGAATTTTTATTAAACTTACTGCATCTAAGATATTATTAAAATAAAATTATAGAATATTTGTTAGACGATTGATATTTAATATTATAACATTTAGATAAAATTAATTTAAAAATATATTAACTTAGGTCTGCACGACCGATAGTATTTTTTGACATATTTTAAACCGCTAGACTAAACTATATACAGAAATCTAAAAATTCTGTAGTCCTAAAATTTAAATTTATTAGTGTTCCAAGAATTCTGAAAAGAAACAAATATTTTACATAAAAATTATATTTATATATAAATTTTGTTTTAAAAACACATCATTATAATACCAAAGATATGAACTTACCATGCTGGTTGTTCAACAATGACTGAACTCCTGCATTTGCCTTGTTTTAATAGTTTCTCTTTGCTTTCTTTATATTAATATAGAGATCTGGAGCTACAGTCTCCTTATTACGGCTATGGCGTCCGAACTTTACATACACACATTTCAGGTAAAAGATTTGTATTTGTACACAGCAAAATCATTCATGCTATTAAACTTTTATTATTTTGAAAATTTTATTATATGAAAACAATTACTTTTACTTGTAAGATGAATATGTGTATATTTATTACTTTTTATGCAAACAATGATTGTAAAAATTTCTTATATTTCATACACATATTTTTTAAAAATAATTATTTCACGGGCTAATTAGTCAGTTATTAAATAATGATCTTTTTTAAAAAAAAATTTTATTATTTAGTTTTATAAGATTTTTATTGTCCAATATTTCGACTATAATCTATAGTCATCATCGCGGAACTATACATATAAATACATTGTTATTAATATTAAGATATACATTACATAGAAACAATAATAAATTACATTTACATTGAAACATGAAACATACATATGTATTTGTTCATTTAATTGTTTATGTTGCAAAAATAATTTTTATTAAAATTTTATTATTTATACAAACATTTATTTAAAAAGTCCTTCATATATACCTGTTATAGATAAGATTGATCTTATCTATTCGATTTCTATTATAGAACATAAACTATCAAGTAAAAATATTTACTAACAATTAATTACAATTTTAAAATAATGTATTATTATTAGAAACAAAATTAAACCAAGTTTTATAATACATATTTTTTATATTAATATATATATATATATTGTATATTATATAACTGCTACATGCAATTAAAATTGCTTTCAAATTTTTAGTAACACATTATTTTTCGCTGTGTAATAAATTTAACATACTGAGCATGAGCACAAAAAATTGTCTGTGTTTATCACTTATAATTTAAATGCACCAATAGGAAATCAAATCGCTTTTAGAGTTTATGTCGCCATTGTGACGTGTCGCAAATAAAATTTATAGTACAGTGGTAGCACACTAATGCAAACTAAAGAATATTAAACGGAGATAACATATGAAATTATTATAATACCTATGTTATGTATAAAAGTTATAAGATAATGTACATTTTAATAGAGTTTTAATATAATCAGATAATTGATAACAGTATTATTGAAATAGTAGTCTCAGTATTATAAATTATTAAAATATATGTTCATAATAATAATAAAGCCATACAAATATTTTATTCATTATTAAGATTTTTTTTGTAATGACAATATAATGCAGTATTGTATACTTCATTTAAGAAAAATTTTTTCATTTTGCCATTGATAATTTAGAATTAAGGATCTCGTTATGTTTTTATAAATTTTTTACCTACATATAAACATGAAATTTAATTTATAACAACGATTAATTGGTTTCAATTGTTCTTGTTAACAATTTAATATGGTATAAAAATTTTAGTTACATTCCTAACTTCTTAATGACAAATGCTATTTCGTCGAGTAAGTACTGTAAATAAATTTATTTATGTATGCACATCTATAATCGCTTTATAGAACATATAAATCAATCAAAATACATTCACATCTTCATAACACTATGGGTAAAAGAATTTTTTGATTTAGAAAATCTTTATTTTTTAATATTTAGTAACTAATTAAATAGCTATTAAATCACGTCTATTCTTATTCATTTATGAAGTCATCAACGCTTTACTGCGTTAACAATATCTTTTTACTTTAATGACATCATCGTCCTTGCACTGTAGTCTAGTCTTCTTTTCTTTTAGTCTTCTAGTCTTCTTTTCATATGTATGTAATATGCACATACATACATACATACTTATGTATGTATATGACGCCATCCTGCAAGCACTGCAGCCCAGTATTATTGTAATTATTATTCTAAAGAACAAGAAAAAATTTAGTGATTGATTAAAATCAATGGAATGGAATTCATTCTGCATTCTTTTAATGATATAATAAATTTTAATTCATATTTGTGATCGATTCTAATCAACAACAAAAACATTTGAAATAATGAAATCTAATAAAATGTGTTTAATACAATATAACGTATTATAATGTTAATAGCTTCGGAATATTTAAAATATACATCAAAATTAAGTATACATTAATGCAAAATTTCAATTATTATATTTAAAATTAACTAACTAACACTAAATCGAAAATTTCATCCACTGTCAAATGTCACTAAGCCAGAGGTGCAAAAAACTTCTTGCGCATTTTACACTCAACAAAAAGTATGCGTACTTTTCTAAATTGTGTTTCTATTTATAAGAAACCAATAACAAATAAATTTTTTATTATTACCTTTATATTGTACCTTTATTTTAAACACAAACTAGTTACCAACTGCTTTATACAAAAATCATAATGATAAAATGCCAAAAATATGTATACATCTATTCTGTGCAAAAAACTTGAATAAAATCGTAATACATATTTGATACTTAAACTTTTTTTGTTGAGTGTATGTAAAAAAAATTTTATGTCGCCAATTTAGATGTAAGATCAAAAAAAAAACAAACAAAAAATGTATTCATGGATAGATTGTATGAGTTTTTGATATTATTAAACTTTCTTACGTCTCTGTGATCGGTTGTCCTGTAATATTTGTAATATTATATTTAAATTTGCGCATCAATTTTCAAAAATTTTTGAAATTTAAGACTTGAATATTTATTGGTAATTAAATAAATATTTAATATTTTGTGTTGATATGCTGTTTTGTCATTTATCATTTTACTGTGAAGTGAAGAGTAGTGAAGTGTAGTTTTCTTTTGTGAAGAGTAGTTTGAATAAAATTAAATTTTTAAATACATTGTATGTGCTTAATTATAGATATGAAATGGTGTAATATGCAAACCCCCTTATTTAAAATAATTACAAATAGTTATACAAAAGTATTTAAAAATAAATGTGTGCAGTTTAACTATAAGCAAACAAATTAAAAGAAATGGATTTGCATATGGCTATGTACCGACTCAAGTTCTATTACGGTAATTATTAATTGATCAGTTTTATTTATTATAATTATTAATTGATCAGTATTATTTATTGTTGCCGTTGTATTTTTAATAATTGCTTTTCTTTGCCATAACTGCGGTCCACATGGGTTTTACGATTGCTTTATACTATATTAATAGTTTGTTGTTTCGATTAAAATTAGAGTTTTTATTGAAAAGGATTTGTTCTTATTTTTACTACGTAATCCTTTTAATTTTCTAGAAGAGATTGTTATTATTTTTAACTTCGAATGAAAACCAAGTGCACGTTTATGATATGTTTTATTATAATTTGTACTACATAAAACATTTTGTATCTAACGTTAACTATATATATATACTTATCAGAGTCATAAGTCTACAAGCAGGCACTACAAAAAACTTTGTTTGAAAATATTTTTCAAAAAAATCAATTTATTGGAAACATATTTTATTGTTTTTTTATAACATTCAATGCACAATGGTTTTGCGAAGTTTTGTTGCATTTCTGCATAATACAGACGAGATAACGGTACTTTTATCATAAAGAGTAGCAAAACAAATGATCAAAAGTCTACAAACACTTAGTATTTCTGCAGTTCTAAGGCGAGTTAAATGTTAATTTGTAAAAATTTGGATTGCGTCTTACTGTGTTTTGTGGTATTTAATCATAGAACTGCAAAAAATTGTATTCTGCTTAAAATATTTACTACAAACTGGTAATGGTGTCTCACCGGAAAGAAATAAGCGTCGTAGAAAGAAAAATCATCATACAATTTTGGGAGGAAGAGAAGTCGAACCGAAAAATTGGACATTTGTTTGGAAGATCACACTGTTCAGTCCATACCGTCATCAGGAATTGGAAAACTACCGGAATTATCACGTCAAAGACGCGTTCTTCTCACCTATCGAAACTCAATCGCCGTGAAATCCGCTTAATATTAAATTCAGTAAAGAAAAATCCACTTTTGATGGTATTGGAATTTGTACGTAATATACAGGAAAGATTTGCAAAAAATATTTTCGTGGTTACTGTACGCAGAATTTTGAAATGGGCCGATTTTCATGGTAGAAAAGCACGAAGGGTGTCTTACATATCTTTAATTAATCGAACCAAGCGCATTGCTTTTTAAAATAAATATGTAGGTATGCCGGAGGAGTTTTAAAATAAGGTGCATAACTCCGAAGAATCCAATTTCTGTGTTTCTAGCATTCAAGGATGTCAATTAGTATGACGTAAGCGAGATGAAGCATACAATAAACAAAGTTTTTTCCCAACTGTAATATATGAGGGTGGTGCACAGGTGCTCTGGGGTTGTATGACAGCTAAAGGTATGGGAAATGTTGAGTTTATGGAAACAGCAATGAATAGACGTGGATGAATAGAGATATTTATCTAAACATTTTGAAGAGTTATATGCGATCAAGTGCTGTAAAATTGGGACTAACAGAAGGATTTTACTTTCAACAGGACAATGATCCTAAACATACAGCATAAATTATGCGTCTTTGGTTGCTATATAACGCTCCAAAACTGCTGAATATACCTCCACAATCATCGATTTTAAATCCAATTGAACATTTATGGGTATTTTTGAAAAGATAAACTCGTAAATATTCAATTTCGACCAAATAGGATTCAAAAGACGTAATCCTAAAGGAATGGGGCGAAATAACAACTCAGGTTTGTTTATGGATTAACAAGAGTTTTAAATTACAATATTTTGCTATAAAGCTATGTAGTACTATATGAATAAAGAATTTATACCTTAAGCATAATAATTCAATAAATGTCAAAACGTTTGAAGTAGTAAGAAACTTTGTTTATTTCCTTCAGTAAATTTTTTAAAATTTTCTATAAAAAGTTATAACTTATAATTTTTTTGAAACTATAAATGTTACCAAAAATTTGTTTGCAATTATGGAATGGAATGCAATGGAATTTATAAAGTGTTTATACGACGTGCAGTGGCGTAACTATATTCTTTAGGCAAATTCTAACTACGGTATACTACGTTTATCAAGATTTTTGTAATCCATTAAAGGAAACGTCAGAGACACCATAAAGAATATAAAATATATACTTATAAGTATCATCTCGACGAGTTGAGTATGTGTTCGTCTACCTTTTTCAGTTCAAACTACTCTTCGGATGAAACTTTGCACACATACTTCTTTGGAACGGATCATGTTCACTATTTAATTTGATTGAAATTGGACCATTATATCTTATAGCTGCTATATAAACTAAACAATCGCATATGAGGTTTCTTCGTTTTTAATAAAGGTATTCGAATAAAATTTGGTATAAAGTGTACTTATGATTGTATAAGACAATGTACAAAATTTTATTCAAATGGGTTCAAATCCAGATATAGCTGCCATATAAATTCTCGATTCAGATACATATTTTTCTTAAAAAAAAACTTTTTTATTTTCCAATATACAATTTATTTCAATTTAAAATTTAGATATCTTTTATAAAACACAATATGTGCAATAAAAATGGAATAGATATGTTTAGATTTAAATAAAGCGCCAATATAAATTGACGATTGAAGCGCATTGTTCTATTAAAACATTTATTCAAAATACTGTGTTAAGGATATCTTAGCTTCGGCAGAGCCAAAGCTAACTTCGTTACTTTAACTGTTTATGCAAAGGAAAACTTAAGAGCAAAGAATAAACTTTTTTAACTTAAAAGCGGAAAATAAAATAGTTTGAAGAGTTATGAAATTATAACTATACGACAACCCTGGCGTGAATGTAAAAGAAAATCTAGATACCTCAAAAAGATAAGCCAAAATAAAAAAAAAAGAATATAGTTCGAGTTTAGTTTGAGGTTTTTAGTTTGTGATAAAGTCGACGGGTACATTTTTGTCAATTTACCGAAACGAACCCAAATAAAGAATAATATAATAAATAAATTTTGTAACAATATTTATATATATTTAAGACTTTTAAAATATTCAAATAGTAATTATAGAAGGGTTTTCGAATAACAAAGAAAGAAATAAAGGACAAACACAAAAATTTATTTTTAATTTTATTGAATTTTGGCTGACCATACAACGCTGTTTCGAGTATTGCCAAGTACTCTTCATCAGTGGTCTTTGGGAGTAATCGAATTTTATTTAATTAGTTTATAGTCCGTATATAATTTGTTTGGACTGCAAGTGCCAGGCTTAGAACTCGTGTGTCAAATTAGAAGCGATGACTAATCGTGTTTATCCACAAGAAGCCAAGGCTGCACAAACTTTCAATGCTCAAGTTCCAGGTTTTATTGTCACTTATTTTATTTAATTAGTGACAACAACCAAAGCACTTGCCGTGCTTTAAATTAGAACGAGCTTATAAACTACAGCTTTATATTTGGAAACACAAGTTCAACTTGAGCATTGAAAGTTTGTGCAGCCTTGGCTTCTTGTGGATCAACACGATTAGTCATCGCTTCTAATTTGACAGGCACGAGTTCTAAGCCTGGCACTTGCAGTCCAAACAAATTATATACGGACTATAAACTAATTAAATAAAATTCGATTACTCCCAAAGACCACTGATGAAGAGTACTTGGCAATACTCGAAACAGCGTTGTATGGTCAGCCAAAATTCAATAAAATTAAAAATAAATTTTTGTGTTTGTCCTTTATTTCTTTCTTTGTTATTCGAAAACCCTTCTATAATTACTATTTGAATATTTTAAAAGTCTTAAATATATATAAATATTGTTACAAAATTTATTTATTATATTATTCTTTATTTGGGTTCGTTTCGGTAAATTGACAAAAATGTACCCGTCGACTTTATCACAAACTAAAAACCTCAAACTAAACTCGAACTATATTCTTTTTTTTTATTTTGGCTTATCTTTTTGAGGTATCTAGATTTTCTTTTACATTCACGCCAGGGTTGTCGTATAGTTATAATTTCATAACTCTTCAAACTATTTTATTTTCCGCTTTTAAGTTAAAAAAGTTTATTCTTTGCTCTTAAGTTTTCCTTTGCATAAACAGTTAAAGTAACGAAGTTAGCTTTGGCTCTGCCGAAGCTAAGATATCCTTAACACAGTATTTTGAATAAATGTTTTAATAGAACAATGCGCTTCAATCGTCAATTTATATTGGCGCTTTATTTAAATCTAAACATATCTATTCCATTTTTATTGCACATATTGTGTTTTATAAAAGATATCTAAATTTTAAATTGAAATAAATTGTATATTGGAAAATAAAAAAGTTTTTTTTTAAGAAAAATATGTATCTGAATCGAGAATTTATATGGCAGCTATATCTGGATTTGAACCCATTTGAATAAAATTTTGTACATTGTCTTATACAATCATAAGTACACTTTATACCAAATTTTATTCGAATACCTTTATTAAAAACGAAGAAACCTCATATGCGATTGTTTAGTTTATATAGCAGCTATAAGATATAATGGTCCAATTTCAATCAAATTAAATAGTGAACATGATCCGTTCCAAAGAAGTATGTGTGCAAAGTTTCATCCGAAGAGTAGTTTGAACTGAAAAAGGTAGACGAACACATACTCAACTCGTCGAGATGATACTTATAAGTATATATTTTATATTCTTTATGGTGTCTCTGACGTTTCCTTTAATGGATTACAAAAATCTTGATAAACGTAGTATACCGTAGTTAGAATTTGCCTAAAGAATATAGTTACGCCACTGCACGTCGTATAAACACTTTATAAATTCCATTGCATTCCATTCCATAATTGCAAACAAATTTTTGGTAACATTTATAGTTTCAAAAAAATTATAAGTTATAACTTTTTATAGAAAATTTTAAAAAATTTACTGAAGGAAATAAACAAAGTTTCTTACTACTTCAAACGTTTTGACATTTATTGAATTATTATGCTTAAGGTATAAATTCTTTATTCATATAGTACTACATAGCTTTATAGCAAAATATTGTAATTTAAAACTCTTGTTAATCCATAAACAAACCTGAGTTGTTATTTCGCCCCATTCCTTTAGGATTACGTCTTTTGAATCCTATTTGGTCGAAATTGAATATTTACGAGTTTATCTTTTCAAAAATACCCATAAATGTTCAATTGGATTTAAAATCGATGATTGTGGAGGTATATTCAGCAGTTTTGGAGCGTTATATAGCAACCAAAGACGCATAATTTATGCTGTATGTTTAGGATCATTGTCCTGTTGAAAGTAAAATCCTTCTGTTAGTCCCAATTTTACAGCACTTGATCGCATATAACTCTTCAAAATGTTTAGATAAATATCTCTATTCATCCACGTCTATTCATTGCTGTTTCCATAAACTCAACATTTCCCATACCTTTAGCTGTCATACAACCCCAGAGCACCTGTGCACCACCCTCATATATTACAGTTGGGAAAAAACTTTGTTTATTGTATGCTTCATCTCGCTTACGTCATACTAATTGACATCCTTGAATGCTAGAAACACAGAAATTGGATTCTTCGGAGTTATGCACCTTATTTTAAAACTCCTCCGGCATACCTACATATTTATTTTAAAAAGCAATGCGCTTGGTTCGATTAATTAAAGATATGTAAGACACCCTTCGTGCTTTTCTACCATGAAAATCGGCCCATTTCAAAATTCTGCGTACAGTAACCACGAAAATATTTTTTGCAAATCTTTCCTGTATATTACGTACAAATTCCAATACCATCAAAAGTGGATTTTTCTTTACTGAATTTAATATTAAGCGGATTTCACGGCGATTGAGTTTCGATAGGTGAGAAGAACGCGTCTTTGACGTGATAATTCCGGTAGTTTTCCAATTCCTGATGACGGTATGGACTGAACAGTGTGATCTTCCAAACAAATGTCCAATTTTTCGGTTCGACTTCTCTTCCTCCCAAAATTGTATGATGATTTTTCTTTCTACGACGCTTATTTCTTTCCGGTGAGACACCATTACCAGTTTGTAGTAAATATTTTAAGCAGAATACAATTTTTTGCAGTTCTATGATTAAATACCACAAAACACAGTAAGACGCAATCCAAATTTTTACAAATTAACATTTAACTCGCCTTAGAACTGCAGAAATACTAAGTGTTTGTAGACTTTTGATCATTTGTTTTGCTACTCTTTATGATAAAAGTACCGTTATCTCGTCTGTATTATGCAGAAATGCAACAAAACTTCGCAAAACCATTGTGCATTGAATGTTATAAAAAAACAATAAAATATGTTTCCAATAAATTGATTTTTTTGAAAAATATTTTCAAACAAAGTTTTTTGTAGTGCCTGCTTGTAGACTTATGACTCTGATAAGTATATATATATAGTTAACGTTAGATACAAAATGTTTTATGTAGTACAAATTATAATAAAACATATCATAAACGTGCACTTGGTTTTCATTCGAAGTTAAAAATAATAACAATCTCTTCTAGAAAATTAAAAGGATTACGTAGTAAAAATAAGAACAAATCCTTTTCAATAAAAACTCTAATTTTAATCGAAACAACAAACTATTAATATAGTATAAAGCAATCGTAAAACCCATGTGGACCGCAGTTATGGCAAAGAAAAGCAATTATTAAAAATACAACGGCAACAATAAATAATACTGATCAATTAATAATTATAATAAATAAAACTGATCAATTAATAATTACCGTAATAGAACTTGAGTCGGTACATAGCCATATGCAAATCCATTTCTTTTAATTTGTTTGCTTATAGTTAAACTGCACACATTTATTTTTAAATACTTTTGTATAACTATTTGTAATTATTTTAAATAAGGGGGTTTGCATATTACACCATTTCATATCTATAATTAAGCACATACAATGTATTTAAAAATTTAATTTTATTCAAACTACTCTTCACAAAAGAAAACTACACTTCACTACTCTTCACTTCACAGTAAAATGATAAATGACAAAACAGCATATCAACACAAAATATTAAATATTTATTTAATTACCAATAAATATTCAAGTCTTAAATTTCAAAAATTTTTGAAAATTGATGCGCAAATTTAAATATAATATTACAAATATTACAGGACAACCGATCACAGAGACGTAAGAAAGTTTAATAATATCAAAAACTCATACAATCTATCCATGAATACATTTTTTGTTTGTTTTTTTTTTGATCTTACATCTAAATTGGCGACATAAAATTTTTTTTACATACACTCAACAAAAAAAGTTTAAGTATCAAATATGTATTACGATTTTATTCAAGTTTTTTGCACAGAATAGATGTATACATATTTTTGGCATTTTATCATTATGATTTTTGTATAAAGCAGTTGGTAACTAGTTTGTGTTTAAAATAAAGGTACAATATAAAGGTAATAATAAAAAATTTATTTGTTATTGGTTTCTTATAAATAGAAACACAATTTAGAAAAGTACGCATACTTTTTGTTGAGTGTAAAATGCGCAAGAAGTTTTTTGCACCTCTGGCTTAGTGACATTTGACAGTGGATGAAATTTTCGATTTAGTGTTAGTTAGTTAATTTTAAATATAATAATTGAAATTTTGCATTAATGTATACTTAATTTTGATGTATATTTTAAATATTCCGAAGCTATTAACATTATAATACGTTATATTGTATTAAACACATTTTATTAGATTTCATTATTTCAAATGTTTTTGTTGTTGATTAGAATCGATCACAAATATGAATTAAAATTTATTATATCATTAAAAGAATGCAGAATGAATTCCATTCCATTGATTTTAATCAATCACTAAATTTTTTCTTGTTCTTTAGAATAATAATTACAATAATACTGGGCTGCAGTGCTTGCAGGATGGCGTCATATACATACATAAGTATGTATGTATGTATGTGCATATTACATACATATGAAAAGAAGACTAGAAGACTAAAAGAAAAGAAGACTAGACTACAGTGCAAGGACGATGATGTCATTAAAGTAAAAAGATATTGTTAACGCAGTAAAGCGTTGATGACTTCATAAATGAATAAGAATAGACGTGATTTAATAGCTATTTAATTAGTTACTAAATATTAAAAAATAAAGATTTTCTAAATCAAAAAATTCTTTTACCCATAGTGTTATGAAGATGTGAATGTATTTTGATTGATTTATATGTTCTATAAAGCGATTATAGATGTGCATACATAAATAAATTTATTTACAGTACTTACTCGACGAAATAGCATTTGTCATTAAGAAGTTAGGAATGTAACTAAAATTTTTATACCATATTAAATTGTTAACAAGAACAATTGAAACCAATTAATCGTTGTTATAAATTAAATTTCATGTTTATATGTAGGTAAAAAATTTATAAAAACATAACGAGATCCTTAATTCTAAATTATCAATGGCAAAATGAAAAAATTTTTCTTAAATGAAGTATACAATACTGCATTATATTGTCATTACAAAAAAAATCTTAATAATGAATAAAATATTTGTATGGCTTTATTATTATTATGAACATATATTTTAATAATTTATAATACTGAGACTACTATTTCAATAATACTGTTATCAATTATCTGATTATATTAAAACTCTATTAAAATGTACATTATCTTATAACTTTTATACATAACATAGGTATTATAATAATTTCATATGTTATCTCCGTTTAATATTCTTTAGTTTGCATTAGTGTGCTACCACTGTACTATAAATTTTATTTGCGACACGTCACAATGGCGACATAAACTCTAAAAGCGATTTGATTTCCTATTGGTGCATTTAAATTATAAGTGATAAACACAGACAATTTTTTGTGCTCATGCTCAGTATGTTAAATTTATTACACAGCGAAAAATAATGTGTTACTAAAAATTTGAAAGCAATTTTAATTGCATGTAGCAGTTATATAATATACAATATATATATATATATTAATATAAAAAATATGTATTATAAAACTTGGTTTAATTTTGTTTCTAATAATAATACATTATTTTAAAATTGTAATTAATTGTTAGTAAATATTTTTACTTGATAGTTTATGTTCTATAATAGAAATCGAATAGATAAGATCAATCTTATCTATAACAGGTATATATGAAGGACTTTTTAAATAAATGTTTGTATAAATAATAAAATTTTAATAAAAATTATTTTTGCAACATAAACAATTAAATGAACAAATACATATGTATGTTTCATGTTTCAATGTAAATGTAATTTATTATTGTTTCTATGTAATGTATATCTTAATATTAATAACAATGTATTTATATGTATAGTTCCGCGATGATGACTATAGATTATAGTCGAAATATTGGACAATAAAAATCTTATAAAACTAAATAATAAAATTTTTTTTTAAAAAAGATCATTATTTAATAACTGACTAATTAGCCCGTGAAATAATTATTTTTAAAAAATATGTGTATGAAATATAAGAAATTTTTACAATCATTGTTTGCATAAAAAGTAATAAATATACACATATTCATCTTACAAGTAAAAGTAATTGTTTTCATATAATAAAATTTTCAAAATAATAAAAGTTTAATAGCATGAATGATTTTGCTGTGTACAAATACAAATCTTTTACCTGAAATGTGTGTATGTAAAGTTCGGACGCCATAGCCGTAATAAGGAGACTGTAGCTCCAGATCTCTATATTAATATAAAGAAAGCAAAGAGAAACTATTAAAACAAGGCAAATGCAGGAGTTCAGTCATTGTTGAACAACCAGCATGGTAAGTTCATATCTTTGGTATTATAATGATGTGTTTTTAAAACAAAATTTATATATAAATATAATTTTTATGTAAAATATTTGTTTCTTTTCAGAATTCTTGGAACACTAATAAATTTAAATTTTAGGACTACAGAATTTTTAGATTTCTGTATATAGTTTAGTCTAGCGGTTTAAAATATGTCAAAAAATACTATCGGTCGTGCAGACCTAAGTTAATATATTTTTAAATTAATTTTATCTAAATGTTATAATATTAAATATCAATCGTCTAACAAATATTCTATAATTTTATTTTAATAATATCTTAGATGCAGTAAGTTTAATAAAAATTCGAAACCAACTATTCTGACATATAAATACCACAAACTTATTCTATACTAACATTTTTCTGACTTCTGGTATATGTGTTTAGTAAGATAAAAGGTTTTTCTTCTTAAAGAAAATTAGTTTCTGAACTTTGGCACTCGAAAACTTTTAAGTTAATCGACCAAGGAATAAATGTGAATACATCAAATGAAAGCTTGAAGTTTTCTCTTTCGATTAAGCTAATTTGCAGAAAAATGGTATCTCTGCTTTTAAAGATATAATTAGTTTTTTAATGTAACCTCATTTTTACAAAATTTTTCTTTCCATTTTTAAAAATATGCTCTATACTATATAAAAACTAAGTATATTTAGAAAAACAAACATATTTTTTACTGCCATCTGTCTTTTATTTCAAAGTTTTTAATTAAAAAATAATGTTTTAATTAATTAAAACTTGAAATGACATCGTCATTTCATTTAACTTTTTATTAAATCGACCAATCTATAGACATAAAAATCTATGTATAAAAGCTATAGATATAAAATCTATATAAAATGAAAGCTTGAAGTGTCCTCTTTCAATTAAGCTAATTTGCAGAAAAATGGTATCTTTGCTTTTGAAGATATAATTAATTTTGTAATGTGATCTATTTTTATAAAATTTTATTTTCCTTATTTTGAAGAAAATTTCTTCTATATTATAAAAAATATAATGAAATTATATATTTATTTCATAATTTTTGGATAAATTAAAAAGTTTTAATTAAATAATATTTTAAAATAACATCTCTACCTTCATCGCAGCACTGCTCCTAAGTTAATCGAACAGCTTACATACTTTATATTATATGAAAGGTAATTTTATATTCTTTCAAATGAGCCATAAAAGAAAAAAATGGTATCTCTAGTTTAAAAGTTATTAATAAATTAGTGACCCCATCTTTTGGGGCTGATTTTTATTTTTCATTTTCCATACAAAATACATCATTTATATATAAAAGTTGGATGGATATAGTAAATTAATTCAATTTTCTACTCAATAATGCTTTTTGCCGCATTAATTTTAATAAAATAATAAATTTTTCCTTAATAGTGCATTCTTCATTCGGCAAAAAATGCTCCAATTCCATTTTAGACTTATCGTCGATGCTATCTTCACGCATATTAAAACAATAAATATTAAACAATAAAACAATAATTATTTAAGTAATTAAGTATAATTAAGTAAAATAGTCGAAAAACACAAGTTGTGTAAACAGTTACTTGACAGTTAAAAAATGATGTAGGATTTGTTTTCGTCATATTTTGTGTTCTTCTTTTAATAATTTTATAATTTTTTTATGTTTATATTCCTAATATAATAATTAACAAATATATAAAATAAAAAACATATACAGTCAGATTCATAAGTCTACAAGCAGGCACTACAAAAAACTTTGTTTGAAAATATTTTCCAAAAAAATCAATTTATTGGAAACATATTTTATTGTTTTTTTATAACATTCAATGCACAATGGTTTTGCGAAGTTTTGTTGCATTTCTGCAAAATACAGACGAGATAACGGTACTTTTATCATAAAGAGTAGTAAAACAAATGTACAAAAGTCTACAAACACTTAGTATTTCTGCAGTTCTAAGGCGAGTTAAATGTTAATTTGTAAAAATTTGGATTGCGTCTTACTGTGTTTTGTGGTATTTAATCATAAAACTGCAAAAAATTGTATTCTGCTTAAAATATTTGCTACAAACTGGTAATGGTGTCTCACCGGAAAGAAATAAGCGTCGTAGAAAGAAAAATCATCATAAAATTTTGGGAGGAAGAGAAGTCGAATCGAAAAATTGGACATTTGTTTGGAAGATCACAATGTTCAGTCCATACCGTGATTAGAAATTGGAAAACTACCGGAATTATCACGTCAAAGACGCGTTCTTCTCACCTATCGAAACTCAATCGCCGTGAAATCCGCTTAATATTAAATTCAGTAAAGAAAAATCCAAATTTGACGGCATTGGAAATTGTACGTAATATACAGGAAAGATTTCAAAAAATATTTTCGTGGTTACTGTACGCAGAATTTTGAAATGGGCAGATTTTCATGGTAGAAAAGCACGGAGGGTGTCTTACATATCTTTAATTAATCGAACCAAGCGCATTGCTTTTTAAAATAAATATGTAGGTATGCCGGAGGAGTTTTAAAATAAGGTGCATAACTCCGAAGAATCCAATTTCTGTGTTTCTAGCATTCAAGGATGTCAATTAGTATGACGTAAGCGAGATGAAGCATACAATAAACAAAGTTTTTTCCCAACTGTAATATATGAGGGTGGTGCACAGGTGCTCTGGGGTTGTATGACAGCTAAAGGTATGGGAAATGTTGAGTTTATGGAAACAACAATGAATAGAGATATTTATCTAAACATTTTGAAGAGTTATATGCGATCAAGTGCTGTAAAATTGGGACTAACAGAAGGATTTTACTTTCAACAGGACAATGATCCTAAACATACAGCATAAATTATGCGTCTTTGGTTGCTATATAACGCTCCAAAACTGCTGAATATACCTCCACAATCATCGATTTTAAATCCAATTGAACATTTATGGGTATTTTTGAAAAGATAAACTTGTAAATATTCAATTTCGACCAAATAGGATTCAAAAGACGTAATCCTAAAGGAATGGGGCGAAATAACAACTCAGGAATCCAGTAAACGTGTAGTTCCGATGAAAAACCGTCTAGTGCAAGTTCTTAAGCGTTACGGTTACCCAAATAGTTACTAAATTGCATAAAAAATCAGAAATTTTACCAATAGCGAGGCGTCAGCTTTTTGGCAAGGTGTTCACAATTTGATCAAAACAGAATTCCAACTATAATGTATTCCCCCTACTCCTGAGTTTTTTCCTTTCCACAAGCAAATAGCGTACAAGACCAACAAAACAATTTATTTAAATGTTCGCAGCCTGTGATCCACTGGTTTTTATTTACCATAAAGTTGTAGCTGTAGGAAAACGGCGACTTACCACAGATTTCGACATTTTTACATCAGGTACCAAATTCTTCATATCTGGAGTTGGTCTATTTATTTTATGAATTAAAACCTTTTTTCAGAAGATCGTTTAAAAAAAGATATTTGAATCAAATCTTTAATTACACATTAATTCATTTCTAAATATTATTTTTCACTTCAAATTTCTTTAATTTTTTTCTTTACTTTTACCATTTGCTAGTATAAAATTGCAATAATGACTTTGTTTTAGGTTTATTCCGTACATGTACATAAGAGTAAGAACTCTCATGCATTCATTTACTCTTTTTACTTTGTATTTACTATGGGCGGTTCAATTTTTTTATTGAACCATTTGCCCATATAAAACGGCAACCGTGACTTTGATTGTATTTGCACGCTTTGTATGAACTTGGTGCAGTTTTTATTCTGAACCTTAGTATATTTTAAGAGAAATGTATTTTCTCTTTTATTAATTATAAGTAATGTTGGGTGTAATCAACATATGTATGTGTGGTTTTGTTTGTATTATACGTTTTGTGTTTATGTTAATATGTTTGGAAAAGCTATTATAAAAAATGTTAAGTAGCAAAATAGCGATATTATTTACCTAATAAAAAAAAGATCTAAAAAGGAAGCTTTGTTAAGGTGTTCAGTGAACACTCTGAACCATTCGATGCCTCGCCTCTGAATTTTACACTAAAACTTTGCCTTATACTAAGTGCTTGTAGACTTTTGATTGCTTGTTTTGCTACTCTTTTTGATTAAAGTACCGTTATCTCGGCTGTTTTTTGCAGAAATGCAACGAAACTTCGCAAAAACATTGTGTTTCCAATAAATTGATTTTTTTGAAAAATATTTTCAAACAAAGTTTTTTGTAGTGCCTGCTTGTAGACTTATGACTCTGACTGTATGTATGTATATTAAAACAAAAAGTTGTCTTTTTTTAAATAAGAAATTGAAATTTTCAATTGTTTTTGAATGTGTAAACTCATACTTCACAAACTGTTTATACGTAAGTAATATTTTGATTTCTTATTATTTAAAGTTAATAACTTTAAATACATATGTAATGTACTATATACAATATAATTTTATTTCTGAATTGAAATAATTGACGAAAGAAGGAATCAACTTTGAAAGTCATCATATTGTAATCAATATTAGAATATTTATAATGGATGCACCAGCTCAATCGTTTATGTTGGAAGTAAAAGGACACACGGGATATTATTCGAGCGTACGCTGCACATACCATAAACCAACCATTTTAACTTCAACTTCTTTTACATATTATTTTGCTGTTTCTTTTTTCTTCCAAGTAGCGGAGTAACGCTACTCCGTGATGCATATAAAAAAGTAAGTTTTTACGCTTCTCTGCGATGCATACGCGATGCATATAGAAAAGTAATTTGCTTCGCTTCTAAGCGATGCATATAGAAGACTAATTTGTTACGCTGCTAAGCGAATCGCGGATGTGGGGACAAGTTCTCACAACGAAAGCGTCGTCTGCGATTCTCAGACGCGCTCTTCCGCGATTAAATTGCTCAGTATTAAGATTCGAGGAAGATTCTTTCGCGATTAAAAATGTTTTCTGGGATAGTAATCCTAGCTAACATTTTTAATCACAAAAGAGTCTTCCCCGAATCGTAATACTGAGCAATTTAATGTTTCCTGGGATAGCAACCCAACTAACATTTCGCATCGCGTATGCATCGCTTAGAAGCGTAAAAAGTTATTCTTTCGTATACACAGCAGAAAAGTATAAAAATTTACTCTTTCATATAAAAATTGTCGGGTTATTAAAATTACTGTAAATAATATTACTAAATTTTTATAAATATATATAGTTAATTTTATTTACAAAAAAAATAACATAATGAAATAAGATAATAAAAAATAAATATTAAAAATAGTTCAATATTTCTTATTGTTAGCTTAATGCTAATATTTACATTTTTTAAATTACTAGATATTAAATATTTAAAGTTATTAGCTTTGAATAATAAGGAATCAAAATATTAGTTACTTATGTATATTTATTAAAATAATTTTATTTAAATTAATTTATTTAAATTTCACAACAGATCAATTTTAACACTCCAATTTCACTTTAATATTAACAAAAGCGAAACAAAAGCGAAACAAAAGCGACATATGTAAATATTATATTACAGAAAAAACAATTAAAGCAAATTAACAATTTTGAGACAACAATCGCTTAACGATCGTCCAAATGCGTAATAAGGGAGTAACTTAAAAACACATTCGCCAAACAATCGTCGAGGCGAGTAATAATTGCACTTCAAGAATAGAGAAACAAAAGCGACATATGTAAATATTAGGGGTATTCAGGCAACTGATTAGTTGCTTAGTAGATGATTATAACAAAAATTTGCATACAAAAAAGAAACTAAGCAGAGAATCAACTATTTCGGAGATCCTCAGATTAGTAAAAATTTAATTAATAGTGCTGCCAGTACCAAGTGTCGGCGCTATGAGCATAGGGTGTCTTAAAAAGAAAATGAAAAAATACTAACAAAAATTAATAAATAAAATTCAGTAAAACTATAATTTTTAAAGGGATAAACGGACCTATTCTGTGTACTTGACAGATTTGTCAAATTCTTTAATAAAATTTTTAATTTTTGTAAAGCAGAAAGCTTTTTGGTATTCTGGACACATCTTGACAAATTTCAAAGCTCAAGTACATAATGATTCTCACCACACTATGGTGTAAAGTGTTTTGTATTGAAAACTGTTCGTATTTGTTCGTAACTGTTCGTAAAAAATGCTTGTAAAGAGCACATATTTTAAGTTGCCAAAAGCATTTTTCATGCATTCAAATAACAATAAAAAATATGCTTGTAAAGAGCATATATTTTAGTTAACAATATTTGTCATTCAGCGCTGAAAGTCCCGCTGGGTAGTTGCAATTATAAATTTAATTTTTGATAAAATTTTATTCTGCTCTCATACAAATATTTGAGGTTTGCCTATTATGAGATTAGTAAACACCGGCAGTAGTACAGTACTATGGCCTATAGTAGCAATAATATGAAGTATATTAATAAACATCATATTGTCTTTTAAAATATTTTATTATAAAAATTCAAAACATCAAGTTATAAACATTGCATTTATTCTTAAAAATAATCTTACATGATAAATTATATAATTTACGAACTATTTGAGACCTATTTACAATAATTATTATTAACTTCTCACTAAGGGCACGGCTTGCATGCCGTTTAAAAACACGCATACATATTTAATGTTATGTTTATGTTTACAATTTCATGCTGAATACTTTTAAATTCGTTCACTCCTATAAATGCAAGATATGATGCGAGCGTAGCTTGTGATTAAAGGGTTCTTACCTCCTCTTATATACATTTGCAAATTTCATGTTTAAACAATTATACCTTATCACAAAAAGCAATTACAATATTAAAACATATATATATTTTAATCAGTAATTTAATTAATTCAAACGAAGGAAAGGCTTTTATATTGATGCAAGGGGTATATTTTAAAACAATGTAAATGTTTAACTGAATTCTGACTACGCACGGTGTTAAAATATCTCCAAAAGAAAATATAGCAAAACACAAAACAAAGGTAAACAAATATTGCACTCTTTTTCTTTAGCTAAAAATGCATACATTTAATATCAAATTTACAAGCAAAAGTAAAAATAGAGAACAAACACAAAGCGTTCCTCTTGATCGGTCTAATGTTTTTGGAGACAAATTTTTCAAAAGCTCAGTTGAGAAGTCAAATTGTATGTATTTAGTGTTCTTGATAAAATGAATTAAAAGTTTCAGCAAGAAAATCTATGATTTTGAGTAAGGTTTTTTACTACCGACTAAAAGTATGCAACATATTTAAAATTTCAGTGTTGATCTTGTGGGCGTCGCACAGTGTGTCAAAACAGAAATTAGCTAATATGTTTTTTTTCGAACCAGTGCAGATAATGAAATGAATTTCTTTTGAATACAGCCCAATCGGTCAAACCGTTCCAGTAGTAATATTTAAACTAAAGTCTCTTTCAATATTATATTCTGCATAAACTTTCTTTAGCATGTGGTTTGGGTGCTATTGGGTTCATTGGAACGTTCCTAAATTGGCTCAAACATAATTAAAGTTTTCGATTTTATAAGAAATATAGAAATTTAAAGTACTGTATTACTAGGTTCCAAAAAGTTTTGTGTATTCTAGTCCTCATGTATTATATTGAAATACAACTTTACGCATAAATAGAGGTAATTCGCTTATAAGTTCTTGAGTTATTCGCAATTTTATAGTATCCTAACTTTGATTTTTAAGTTAATTGTCATAACTTAAAAACTTAAAAAGTAACGGCAAAAGTAACTATTTACTTGATAGAAGCTATTGTGTTTGATAGAGATTTTTCAAACAGTAATGAATTGCAACAACAAAATTTTTATTATTTTTAATTTATTAGTCTTTCGACTGCCCAATCCCTTCATCAGGGATTTTTGGAATTATTACTTAAATTAAATTTTTGGTAAATAATTTTTTGAATTTGCTTATACCAAGGATTTAACTTGCACCCTGCCAGATTAGATGTTAAGAGTCAATGTTCATTAATTGACCCAAAGTTGTGCTTGAAATGTACTTGTTCTTATATGTTATGATTTCTTTCACAGCAAATTAATAAAAAAAACTCAAACTTATTAACATTAACTCAAACTTATTAAACTTATTAACATTATTAACATTGAGACCTCGCAAAAATTTGACTAACTTCAAATCCATATAAGTTATTTACTACTATTCGAAAAAATAAGATCTTTTTGTTCTTAAAAACTTGAAGTGTGGTTATTAGAAAGTAGATAAGTAGAATAGTTATAAGTAGAGAAATCTTGAATTTTATTAATTAGTAAATTGTCCGTCAGTGTTTTTAAACAATCAACCAATTCCATACAGCGACTCAGTTAAATATCTCGGTATTCATCTGAATCATAGATTGACGTGGAATGATCACATTAAAGCTAAACACAGGGAGTGTATCAAAGCTGAAAAAATATATGGGCCACTTGGACGATATGATGAGTTCAGCTTAGAGAACAAAGTAAGACTCTACTAAGCCATCCTTAAACTGATCTGGACATATGCAATTCAGCTGTGGGGTACAGCGAGCAATTCTAACATTGAAATTTTGCAAAGATTTCAGTCAATCACTTTTCGAATGATTACAGATGCTCCTTGATATGTGACAAACGATCAACTACGCAAAGATTTGCTTGGATAAGAGACGAAATAAAAAGATTTATTTGCAGGTACAGCAAATAGATTTGAAGTTCACTCAAATTTTCTTTCCTTCTCTCTGTGAGACAACAGCGGAACAACAAGACGACTGAGAAGAAATCATATTCTAGATCTACCTTATAGAACCTGAGAAAATTATAGAAAATTTGTATACCTTCAAACCTTGAAATATGTACTGAAAATATATTTTTAACTTCGATTAAATACTTTTTGGCAAGTAGAAGTTCTAAAAAGAGGTGCATCGCTTTAAAATGCGACCACCAAACATTTGTTTACCTTTTTTTGTAAATATGTCAAAAATAACTTTCTCAAACTGTCAAAATGCCACGAAGAGCTTTTATTTAACATAGGGTATGTTCAATGAATTCCTTTGTATTTGGAACATATTTGGAACGCATTCATACGTCGTTTGGACGCATTCATAGAGAATGTGATGAAATGGATCGGAGAAGTAGACCCATACCTCGGTTTACGGCCGCCTCGTTTAACGAAACAATACCTCGTTCAACAATTTATTATGCAATTTAAATTATACAATTTATTTATAATATTATTTTACTTATGTATAGTACATATGAGTTGCTTCTGAGTAAATAATTAGTATGCAGACAAAATGCATATCAAGGTAACATTTTAGTAGCACTGAATCAGGAGGTATGTTCGTGTGCAATTATTTAGATATGCATTGTGTTTTTAATGCTCGCAAGTTATTGAAAATTGTTTATACGCTATTAGCTCAGTACGAAATCGAAAATAGGAAAACCTTGCTTGAAGAATGGTATCATACATATTTCTATCCAAAAGGTATAACATATTTAGAGAAGAACAATTTATCTTATAAAGCTCTACTTCTTTTAGACATGACACCAAATAAACCGTTTGCAATTTCTCTAAAAAATCAAAGTGCAGTTTCTACCGAAAGATACCACGGCTTTACTCCAGCTAATGGATATGTATGTACATATATTAGATTTAGTGATAAAATATATTTTTTTTTTGGAAGTAGGTGTAATTTAGATGGGTGTAATTTCTTTTGTTTATTTTTGTAAATTGAAGATGGTCTACGAAGTTAGGTTTTCCTTCCTCACGATATTGAGACAAAGATAAAACATTGAAAAAGAATAAAGTCTATATTTTAATCGTTTAGACTACGTAGCACATAAACTGGTAATTTTGTAATAGTATTCTGAGCAGACTTACACTTGAGCTGTTAACAAAACAAACGGTGGTATTCTAATTTCAATCTGATTTATTGTTTATATTGCGATTAATATAAAAAGTAAAATTGATACATAATCTAAATATAATATTTACAATTTAGTATTAAATTGAAACATTTACATAATCCAAAATATGCATTAATTTGTAGTATACAAAATTAAACTAATGAATTGACAAATTAACAAAAAATGCATTAATTTACAAATTAGAGAATTGATCAAATATACATTGATTTATAATTTTCAAAATTGACAAAATATTTAATAAGATCAAATACTTGCGTTAGCGCACTGACTACGAAAAAGCTGATATTGCAAGATTGCACTTTTAGTGGCCCTAAAACACAACAATTTAATACGAATAAAATATGACTATTAATAACAAAAATATAAATAATTTAATTTGACAACAAAAACTCTGGAGAACATGAAGGGCTAAGCGTTAACACATATTTTAGAATTAATGAAAATATTACTGAGTCAGTTAATATCGTTTTACAGGTAAAATAAGTTATAATTCTCATCATGTTGAATTTATTGTAGCAATAAATAATCAAAATTGCATGAGTGGGAACCAATGGAGTTTAATAAATACTGTTGTTATGGATTATTTTTGATTCTGCATTTTGTACTAGTGGTGCCAAACTTCGTTACTTTTTTTGTAGTATTAGACTTAATACTGGAAATATATAATACGCAAAATAAAGGTATCAATTGGAGGCTTAACTCTAGCCTTGAAGATCTAGAATACGCAGATGACATCGTCCTGCTCTCATAATCATACATATGCAGTCAAAACTGACCCAGTTGCATAACGAATTCTCAAACGTCAGTCTCAAAATAAACATAAGAAAAACTGAATCAATGCGCATAAAATCAAATAATACAGCCTGCTTCACAATTGGCAGCTGTCATTATATTATATTATATTATATTATATTATATTATATTATATTATATTATATTATATTATACTATATTATATTATATATATATTATAGATTATATATATTATATTATACTATATTATATTATATTATA
>NC_051846.1:87448906-87497383 GCF_002237135.1 Teleopsis dalmanni
TGTATTGTATGGCTTCAAACCATTCGAAGTTATTTATTTCATATATATAACGACAATGTTTAATGATGCCAATTTTAAATATAACATAGCAAATGCAGGAGGATATTATCACTTGTATGACGCGCTAGTTATATATAAAAACATTATAAAATATAATGACAATGCCTAGAATCAATTGTAAACGACTTTGGTAGCAGGCAAGGTGTTGTAAGTGGTAGAGCAGCTGCCATACTGCGATCCACTGAAGCTTATCCTTTGCTTGATGATTCGATTTTTGTTCATCGTAAATCGTTTCATATATTAAAAATATATATTTATTATTATAATTAGTATTTTGATAATTCTAATTATATATATAAATATATATATAAATACATATATATATATATATATATATTATTATTATTATTATATATATATATATATAAATAAAACAAAGATTATATAATATTATATATTATATTATATTATATTATTTTATATTATATTATATATGTTATATTATATTATATTATATTATGTTATCTATTATTATAATATTATATATTATATTATATATTATTATAATATTATATATTATATTATATATTATTATAATATTATATATTATATTATATATTATTATAATATTATATATTATATTATATATTATTATAATATTATATATTATATTATATATTATTATAATATTATATATTATATTATATATTATTATAATATTATATATTATATTATATATTATTATAATATTATATATTATATTATATATTATTATAATATTATATATTATATTATATATTATTATAATATTATATATTATATTATATATTATTATAATATTATATATTATATTATATTATATTATATATTATATTATATTATATTATATTATATTATATTATATTATATTATATTATATTATTTTAGTCCCTGGAACACCCAGGGACAAGGCGCGGAGGCAGACCAGCAATGACCTGGAGAAGGACAGTTCAGAAGGAGACGGGCAAATCGTTTAACGAGTTGAGAGCAATGACACAAAATAGAAACCAGTGGAAAACTTTTGTAGACTCCTTAAGCTCCTAATGGATTATGGTAATAATACATATATTGTATTGTGCATTCGCCACCGATAGAGACGACGGGAAACCATTACCTTATGGGTCTCCTTTTAATTATTGGATATTACTTTAGGTACTCTTTCATTGGAGAAGAGTCATCGCTTCATATTCTCCTTTGGAAAACCTATTGAGAAGCACTGATTTGAATTATTCAATCAATGATTACACAATCAAATAATTGAAAATAACATGACTAAGAAAATTGTTTAAAAATTCTTTTTAGCTTTATGTTTTGGAAAGAAAAACAATTTATCTTCAAGAATATGCTATTTATAATATTGTAGGAAATATCAGACTTTGCCTTGAAACTTGCAGTCGTTGGTGTGTGCTGTTACGTTGTACCACTTGCACGTGACTAACTATATTTGTTCTTCGTATTCGAATGACGCACTTAAATAATTAAAAAACAATCCAAAATTATGTGTATACAATCTCAACAGAGCAGTGTAGTATATAATAGAATTGAGAAAATTTGTACAACTGTTTGTACTCAAATAGCTATTGAAAAACAGATTCTTGTATTGAAACCTTCAGCGAAAATATTTAGAAATTATGAGACTATGTAATCTCGTAGTTGCTCTAATTTCAATTCTTTTAAATGTGTACATATGTATATTGAAAGAGATAATGTATATGCAATATTATACAATTTTTTATCTTCTTCATATTAATTTTATTGGTAGAATGTAATTCCCAAATATTACATAAGTTGAGAGTTTTCAAACTGTATTTTAGGTAATGGCTTCCTTAAATATATAAATTGTCTCCTTACAACTAAATGGGATATTTAGTCGTGTTTGGTAACTCGGTAAAAAGGTGAAGCTTGAATTATTTCGTTGCCGAATTACTGAAGTCTGGTCACCGAATTTCTTCGTTATTCGGTGAAATATCAAGTGATACTTATTATTGTGAAGTGAAGTTAAATTTGAAAATATAATAATATTGATATAAAAATAAAAATAATATACAATAACGACATTCGTCTCAATTTTAATTAAAATTTTTTCTTGACATCCCTTTGCTTTTGCGAAGATAGTCCGAAACGAACTAGTCTTAAACTAGTCAAACCAACAAAATTGCAACAAATTAATAGTTGTTTTCATGCAGATCTAAATAACTTGCTTTAGGTCATACGTTCCTTTTTCATTATCGTTAATTTAGTTTAAGATTTCAAAAAATTTCAAAATTTCGAAACTAGAATGTTGCACCCAATCCAGATCCAGATACGCACCGATCCAGTTATCACAAGATTAATAAGTATCCTTGATGCTGCACTTATAATAAAATAAAACAGTAATTATGTTTGAGCTATGGGATTTAGTGACGCTGTGACGTAAGACTTAGGTAACTATAAACTAATTATGTCATCAACATCGTCATTTTCTGAATTGAATGTTTCTGATAAACATCTTTCTTGCGTTCAGAATTGGTTATATCGAAAATATTTTGAAGACAGTTTTTGTATAATATAAAACTATACAATATTCTATACTTGCTAAGAAAAATTCTTAATTATCTACAGCAATAGAGTATTGTAAAATTATGAAGGACCGCATTACAATCAGTTATTGTCACACTGTAATGTGCAAGACAAAAACATCTAGCAATTAACCAATACTAGAGTTTTATGATACCATTATGACTATGTTGTAAATCAACTAAGGGTATTACTTAATCCAATTAACAAATCTAAACGTGTTAAAATGTTGAATTTTTGTTAAAATAATATCGTTTTTGAAATACTGTTAAAATTATGATTATGATTGTTGGTCAGAATTTAAGAACAAAATTGATATACATAGTAATATGTGGTCCAACGTTATACCACCTATAAAGTATTCGTTGTTCCGTGTAATACTTGTAGCATATGTATAAGTTATAGGTTCGGTTTTCAGAGATTGAATTTTAGGTGGTAACTTCTTTCTGTTGTATAAATTTCCACAACGGACCAACAAATTCAGTGATGATGGTTCTTCTGATATTGACGTAAATATCATATCTGATGGTTTTCTCACCGTGGACTTGTCTTTTCGTCATAATTTGCTACTTTTTACATGAATTGCTATATCTCTGGACATCTCAGAGCAATTGTAGCGATTTTGCGGTTTGATTGTGGTTTTTCGTAGTTTAAAGTAACCATCGTATGCATCGTTGTGGTTCTTATTAATTACTAATTGACGTTGATTTTCAGGCACACAAAACTTTCAGATGTTTTTACGAGGTTCCTTTTTACTTATTGGAAGACATTAGTACATATGGTTACTGTTGATTGTTATGACATTGTTATGGCCTTTGTTGAAGTTCTCTGAATTTATTTCGAATTCACAACGTGGGCTGTTCATCTCCGTTCATTTCTGTTATAACTTTTCCAAAGGAGATTGCGCAGCAGGATTCATATGATGTTTACCATTCCGATATTGTAAGTTAAACTGATGTTGTACCTCTATTGCCCAACCGATAGAGTTATTCAACCAATAGAGTTATGCGACCGATAAAGTTTCTGATGGAATGGAGCTATTTTAATACCAATTGGTCTATAATGATGCGAAACTAGTTACATTTCAGACAAAAGCACATCTCACTTACTGTTCACGCTATTGCTAAACATTGTTTTTTCTTCATGGAAACATTTATCTTACAATTCATCTATTGTTTACTTGCATAGGTTATCAATCGCTTTTAACCTTAATCTTGGTTAATCAATCGCTTTTATTAATCTTGGATGAGCAGCGTGCCTATTCGAATCTTGTTAGTTGTTGCTTGAAAGTGAAATCAGATTAAGTAACAACTGGAGGTGCGTTCATCTGATTTTTGCTTCATAAGAAACTTCTTGTTGTGCTTTGTCCCACTTCTAATGTTTTCACTAACATGTTGGTCAACGGGTAGATCTAACGTTTAAAGTATCAAACAAAACGACGATATCACGATGCATTGCCAAAATATTGTATCAACAGTCTGAGGATGACAGATGGTTGAAAGTTACGACCAGCAGCAACTTTTTTTTGATCAATATAGATCCCATGCGAGCTCACAACATCTCCAAAATATTCGGGTTTAGTCTTAAAGAACGCAAGACAATGTTGATTCTGAAATTTGCAGCTATATTGATATATGGTTGTGTAGATGCTATTCGAAGGAGATACCAGTCACTAATATATTGTCTAAATAAGAACCGTATGATTACATATCGGCGCTCATCAGTTGATCATCTTCTCATTGAAATGTCGATGGAGGTGAGTATTTTTACATTTTGTGTTGAAAGAGACCTCGTCCTTGTACAGCAAATGCAGTAAAGTGCTTACTATTGTCATCCATTGGTATCTCATAGTATTCATTTTTGAGGTGTGTGTTTCTTATATATTTGGCATTGCCAAGTCAAGTCCAAGTCTGGTAGATTTTTCGGAACAGATATTTGTCAGGGATGGTATGGCCTTTCAACTGTCTATAGTCCACACAATAACTCAATTTGCTGTTCTTTTCATGCAGGCGTCTTTATTTTTAAAGTGAATTTCTGACAAACAAATTTTTTGACACTGCTCCAATCTACTCAATCCGACGTAGAAGTCTCCGCACGCACTAGCATTGTAAATTGGCGTACCAATTGTCATTGTCATTACGAAATACTCATTAGTCCAATCTTTGTAATGACTTTAAACTTGCAATTAGTAATATCATAGAAGCGGTAAATAGAATCATATTAAGGTAAAGATTACCGGAATTTCTGTAATAATAACGAATATTCCATTTTAATTTATGAGAAAATAATATGCATTCTATTAGAGTTTGCTGCCACTATCAACAAAGTTTAAGATATAAATCTAGACGTGAATTGCTTCTTATATAGGCAATTATATATATATATTCTAGGTAACAAACAAAAAATTATCTATGTTATTTTTTGTTATTAGAAAAAGATTCTTTCTCTTTTCTTTATGTTCTATTTAACCAGAATAAGTATAATTATTTAATATTAGAACACCATCCTAAAATCACTAACTTACGTAGATGTACTTTGGTTTCATTTCATTGAAAAAAATTCGTCTTACCTGTTAAATTTGGTAGTGTATTTATCAAAGCCTTAGAGTTTTTTTGTCTTATGTATGCAAGCGGTGGTTGATTAGTTTTTTCTTTAGCAACTTTAGCGTTATCGTTTTCATCGAATCTAAGCAATAAACCTATTACTGAAGTCCTTATTGTTTACTTTTTGAATACAATTTTTTTTATTATTACTAGGTTTAGGTCGTTAATTTATCACATAAAAATTAAAAATGTTCACGACCAAAGCCCAGTAATGATAAAAAAAACGTATTGAATATTAGTAGTAATAACAATTTATTACTTTTGAACGTACTTTGCGGTTAATTATTTGGATATATCGTTTTATTCCAATATTGACTGTTCTCTCAATATTTATGCTCTTATTTTGATAATCGAAATTTTTTCTTGATTCTTAGATTTTAATAATGAATGAATAATTTTGACAAATGGTATTTTCTCGCAGAGATGGAATATTTGAGCATAACAACCAGCCATCCAGATTCGATCTGATGCGCCATGTCTCTCCACCTGCTGGGTGCGCGTCTTCTCTTGTTCTTGTTCTTGACATCCAGCGAATTCACTAAATTATATCAATGTTGTGATGCAGAACTCATGCCTTATTCGGGAAGACCAAAGATATTACAAAGAAGTTATCACTCGAATACTCTCAATACTGCTTCATCATTTTGTGATAACGTCCATGCTTCTGCGCATCACAGTATAAGTAAGATGAGCGACCTATTGAGCATAAGTTTTGTGTGTCGAAAGACAACTCTACATCCTAATTTCCTACTCAGTCAGTGATTCTTCATCTGATCTCGAGGCTAACATTGTTGTTGTTTGTTACGGCGGTACTTAGATAGATGAAATCTTTGACAGATTCGAAAGTATGATCGCCAGTTACTAGGAAGGCGTCTGACCGACTCACATTTCTACTAATAGCTGATATATAATATATTTCGTTTTGCGCTCATTCACCACTAAACCTATTTTCGTAGATTTCTTTTCGATAACAGCAAATGCAGCAGTAACATCACGCTTGCTATGACCAATAATGCCGACGTCGTCGGCATTGCCAAGAAGCTGGACACATTTCTTGAATATTGTGCCGTTATGATAAACACCTGCTATACACATGTACATTTTCAAAGCGAAATTAAACAGATCATATGATAGAAGATCATCTTGTCTGGAATTTCACATGATTTTAAAAGGTTCAAATGACTCGATCCTACCTTGACAGAACTATGGGTAGTACTTGATATCATTTTGCAGAGTCGTAATAACTTCGCAGAAATATAGAGCTCAGATATTACGGCTTAATCGCTATATCTTTTAAGGCTATCGAAAGCTATTTACCTATAATCGAAAAAAAGTTAGTGAGGGTCAATGTTGTGTTCGTTGATCTTTTTAGAAATTTCACAGTGTGAAGATTTAGTTATTGTGAGTTGACATGTGGTTTCAACATTTCATACTGCACTGTGTTCGTTGATCTTTTTAGAAATTTCACAGTGTGAAGATTTGGTTATTGTGAGTTGACATGTGGTTTCAACATTTCATACTGCACAGAGCAAATTGTACAAACCCGTTTTTTCAAAACAGAACAGATGGTATTGAGAATCCAATCGATGGACATAAGTGCTTTCATTCAACCATATTCTACAGATAAGCTGAGCATGTTCCCTATCAGTATATCTCACCCGGGTTTGAATAATTCCATGGGGATGTCGTCAGCACAAGACACCTTGCTGTTCGCTGAACATGTACTTCGGTACGGCTAGGTGGTAGAATTTCATAACCACAATTTTCGATTGAGGACTCTGAGAGCATCTCCTCAAAGGTCAACTAAATATTATCGTCGGCAGATAATAGTTCGGTGAACTTCTTCTTCATAATTATAATCACAATTTTTGTCCTTACAGGTTGATTCTCCAGGCTTAAGGCCTTGAGCCAGACGGTTGACTTTTTTGTTAAAATTTATGGACATCGTTTTAGTTTCTCCACATTTTGATTTTCTCTCGTTCACGTCTATCTTGATATCCTTTCTTCCATATGAAAAGGGCTCTCTCTTCCTACCTCATCTCCAGATATTGTGCGTGCACGGTTAATGTGTCTACAGATTACAGGGTCCTTTTATAGGCCGCCTGGCGTCACTTTTCATTTTACTATTGATTTCGTCTACAGATAAATTGAAAACTAAAGATTGGAAGGTTGGAAGCAATTGGCTGAAGACTTTTCAAGTACATTTTTTTGGTACGGAAACGTGGGTTGTTATCGCTATTAAGCTGCATCAGTAAATTGGATGCGACAAAGTAGTGGTTCGGCCGAACATATATCCAGCACACTTGAAGCGTGTCTTACGTCAGTCACGCAGTGATCAATCTAATTTTGATCGATCAATCAACAGATCGAGTGAGATTTACGTTGGAATGAGGAAATCCAGTTTTGCGTACTATCATGTTCCTTTCCGAAGCGAAATCAATCAGATTCAGAACGTTGTGTGACCTGGATGCAAGCGTTTCATTCTCTGGTGTGAACCGCTGGACTGGCTTACTAACCAAAAAATTGCATCTAAATTCATACTATTTGCTCTGCAGCTCTAGTTTCTTTTTTATTTTTTTACAGCAGCCATGTCCTGCTAATCGCCTTTTTTGGTGGTAATTTTATTTCGTCAACGTAACATTTATTATGTGTTTCCGGCAGTTGGATAATGAAATCTTCGCTATAGAGGATTAGGACATTCCAGGTGCATATTTCTAAATCATGATCCCTAGTTGTTTTACAGTGGTCTACAATATTCGGTTTCCGTATCCGAGGTTTCTTCATGTCTTTCACTGGCAGATGACGCGACGGGACGGGTGCTAACGTTATGCATAATTCAAATTTAAAATCCTGGATAAGGTTGAGTTATTCTGTATGAACTGTTAGTTTATTATCTAGCTGGTACCAGGTAACAATCCAAATATGTCATGTGCAGGCTAGACATATTTTGGATTGGAAGTTTTAACAAATCACTTAAAGTGCATATTTCAACCAAATTTAAAAGTTGTTCATTTGCATCCAAGTGTTCATTTTCCTATGATGATGGTCTTTAATTAAAATTAAATCCAAAAAGTGATCTAAGCAACTTTACTTCTTAGAAATGAGCATCCTCTTACTCATGTTACGGAAAATGACTTTTAGACAAAGAATTTATTTTAAGTGCAATTTTTAGGGGTTTGAAAAAAATTATTCGTAATCTTTAAAAAGTTCTATTTTTTCAATTTAAAAGCTTTTGTCAATCATAATATGTATATAAATGCATAAGTAAATAATTTTAATGCATATGAATGAGAAATACGTTGTGGCGATGGTTTATTTCAGTACCAACTATTCAAAAAAATTTGATTACAGCATTTTTTAAAGACTTTAAAAATAGATTTAAGATTAAAAACAATAAATATTATAATGAATTAATATCATATTGAATATTAAACACTATCAATTTAAATTAATTTATTATAGATTAGATTGGGTAATACCCACGATCTCTAGGATATCCCCTTACGCCTATTGGCATATTGTGTTACCGTGTAGTGAAGAACTCAGGGCTTAAAAATCCATAGAACCTTTGGTAAAACTTAAAATGCTGTTTCATGGGATGTCTTGTAATTGTTCAAGATCCTTAAGGGAGAGCGTCCCTAAAATGTTTAGTGGCCTTCGTGCATGAGCTGAGCAAAACCAAAGTAGATGAGAGGCACTTTCATCGTCTTTTCCACAGCTGTGGCAGGTGTAATTGAAGGAGCGATTCAATATTCTTGCATGGTTTCCTAATTTTTATAAATTATTTTATTTTATTAATTTATTATTTTAATGACCAAATATTTTTAATAATAATTTTGTTTTTTTACGGGATAATTTGTCAGTAGGTAAACTTTTTTAAAAATATTTATTTGTTTGTAAGAGATTTTATTTTAACCGATATTTCGACTGTTATCTATAATCTATAAAATTTATGACGACCATAGATTATAGTCGAAATATCGATTAAAATGAAATCTTTTAAGAACAAATAAAAATTTTTGTAAAAGTTCATTATTTAATTATAGATCTTTTAAGAACAAATAAAAATTTTTGTAAAAGTTTATTATTTAATTATAGATCAATTAGCCTGTAAAAAAAACAAAAGTATTATATTAAAATAAAATTGAGAATTGTTTTTCATATTTAGATATTGATCAAATTTTGATTATTTGATCAAAGTAAAAAATAAATAATAGGCCTTTTCGGTGGCTCGCAAGTATGGCAAAAAACAGCAAGTTAGTGGTCTATACTGGCCGAAATGTACGCAAAAGAACACTACTATTTTCTCTACCTCGGCCAAGCACATCGATCAGTAAGAAAAAAGTGTTACCAAAACAATAAGTGAACTATTGTGAACCTTCATTGGAAATTCCAACGAATATTACAATCATATGTCAAAAATTATAAATAAATAAAAATTTAAACAACATTCAAAAATAGGCAACTTCAAAAATTAACTTCAATTCGTTGAATTTGTGTTTCCTAATAAAGCTGTAGTTTAAATTCTCGTTCTAATTTAAAGCACGGTAAGTGCTTTGGTTGGTGTCACTAATTAAATAAAAATAAGTGACAACAAAACCTGAAACATGAGCATTAAAAATTTGTGCAGCCTTGGCTACTTGTGGATAAACACGATTAGTCATCGCTTCTAATTTGACAGGCACGAGTTCTAAGCCTGGCACTTGCAGTCCAAACAAATTATATACGGACTATAAACGAATTAAATAAAATTCGATTATTTCCTAAGACCACTGATTAAGAGTACTTGGCAATACTCAAAACAGCGTTGTATGGTCAGTCACATTTCAATAAATTAAATAAAATTTTTGTCTATGTTCTTTATTTCTTTGCTATTCGAATCCTTCAAACTTTTAAGTAGTTTCTTTTGTTATAAAGACACGCCAATATCGGCAAGAAAAAATTAACATTCAAAAAATTCATAAATTTGAAAATTCAAAAAAAAAAAAAAGAAATATTTCAGTGTTTTATTTTGAAATTTTCAACATTTTTTCCATTCCTTTTAATTTTGTATTAAATTTAATTTCCAATTTATGTTAATTATTTAGTTTTATACGCAATGTAATTTGCTTGCATTATGCTATTTGTCAAAACATAACACTTGACAGGTTGCAACAGTGATGCCAATGACTCGCGAAGCTAATATAGGCCAGCATGCATTTTTTGCCATACTTGCGAGTCACCAAAAAGGCCTAATATTAATAAAAAAAAGTTACTCCGTACTGATTTTTATTCAGGTTTCTGATTGAAATTTATTATTATAAATACTGGCGTCGTTTTATAAAATGTCAGTTAAGTGGTTTTTGGTGAAACTTTTAGAGGAGAAAAGTGGTATCAAGAGGTGTCCATACACTAGTAATAATTCCGTCGCGAAAATAAATAAAGAAGTCAGTAACGGACTAGTCTTCAACTAGACCTTTATAGATAATTATCTTGACTTTTTGAAAACAATATGTTAATGTTTTTTTTCAAGCTATTTGAAATATATGTCATTATTATATTTTATATTTCACCTTTAGATTATATCGAAATCGTAAAATTAAAATTTTTTGACTATATATACAATATATAAAAAAGTTAAATTGTTCCAAGTTTGTATTCGTGTACGTAAAATATTCGTTTTACAACACTAATTTTAATACTTTCCATTTATAAAATTTCAAAGTAAAGTCCAATATTTTTTTTAATTCGCTCAGTTGTTGTATTTTTATCTGCTCTCGTTCAACACATATAACTTGGTTGTCCGCATATTTTGCGGTGCGAGGCAATTTTATTTCAACGTTAATCCCGCGAGTTAGATAATTTTCATTTATGAAACTGTTTTATATAATGTTTTGTGAATAGTTTGTAGTGAATATATGCATTCGATTATTTTTGCAGTTTTCATAAAATTTTTAATATTTTACTAATAGAAATTGTGCACGAAAGTTGATGCTTTTTAAAATAGTGAAAATACGTTCAACCTGATTATTTACTACAAAACGTAAGCAAAACAAAGGCAGTTCGTTGGAAAAAAACAGTTCCAGCTGCTGGTAATCAATAAATCCTTCCTGATATGTACGTGAATAATATAACAAAACTAATTACATTTTAGAGCACTACAGTTTCACTCTTTTGTACATACATAAGTCCTTAATACATTTATAAATCATGAATGTAGTTATATATACATAAGAATGAATAAATGAATGTCACATGGCCTTTGTCATTAACGTATTTAAGACATAAACGCGCTGTAATACATTTTTACGTACATATTTCTATATACAAAGTATTTATTTATAACACTGCGCTTGTAAATGTGTGCTCCTAAGACGATTGAGTGCCGATGAATTATTGAAATTAGAATAAAATCAAAGTTCGAAAGCACGGTATATAATTTTATTCGTTTTTTATCATTATCTGACCATTCAGTCAAGGTGAGTTTTATGTGCTGTGCAACAATGGAAGATACTGGTGTATAAGAAATATGTGAATTAATTTACTATTGATTAACATAGTGCTCATGACACGGCTTCAATAATTAAAACAAAGTATTTTATAATTTTACCGGTCAAGTGGAAAGAAATATAATAAAGGTATGCGCTCTTTGGTGCAATGCCGAAAAATTGCAGCAAATACTTTTAACGAAGCGAGAACAAATCGTTGCAATAATCTGTTTGCAAATGGAAATGCTATGATCAGCCGTTTTTATCTACGTAGGGTATTGTAGATTAACAAATGACAGAATACCAACGTTCAATATGTATATTTTGTATTCAATTTTTTATTATAATAAGAACTCTTCATAATGCAAAATTTTACACATATATTGTGAAATTAGAAAATTTTATGGTTGTAGCGAATGTGCAATACGGATTGCCACGCTTTAGTGCAATTGCGTTGCAAGTGTGGAATGTACAAATCTAAAAAAACCAAAAATAATTTTAATAGAATAAAACAGAAACGAACTTGGAAACAAAACTGCTGGGTAAACACGGTATGCCGACGCAATATTTGTGCATCTGATATGATATTCTATGTTATTCTATTCTAGTCTATGTTACTTACAAATTACTGTAATAACAACTTTTCATAATCCAAGATTTAGTAATGCTCCGCCTGTGGCAAATGTGTAAATTTACACTAAACGTAATTTGATTTTTTCGCTGCGGAAAATGTGGAACTTTTTTGACATTTGTACATTTAACACATATTCAAAACAATTACCTAAAAACGTGAATACTCCTAATGTAATTTCTTTTTGCAGTTATGCAAATTATGGATCTTTCTTAGGAATTGCATATTCAACATACTACGTAATTGTACTTCAATATAGAACCGAATAACCAAAATAATTATTTGTCAAACAATTATATTTTTAATGTTAATTTTTTCCTGCCGAGAGTGACGCGTCTTTATGACGAAAAGGAACTATTTAAAAGTTAGACCGATTCGAATTATATTCGACTTTTCTATAAATTATAACATTTCAAGCGTTGTCCTGTCCCCTTTAAAATTAAATCATCTGTTATAGTATAAGCTTGTGCTATCATGTTTTTTAAAAAGATTTTTTATTTAAAATTATTCATTCAAATCGGTTTTTTATCTTATAAAAAAATATATTCTACCTTTAATGTCGCCTTTCATCAAATATCCTAAGATTTACAACCAAATTTCATTCATATTTTAAAATGTTTAAAAAATAAACGAGCACTTAGCTGGTGGAAAGGTGGGTCTAATAATAAATTATTAAATAATACAATAATATTTTATATATTATTGCATCGATTAATTTACTTTTTATAGATCGAAAAACCGAATTTGAACCCAATTAAGATTCTGGTTCCAACGGTAACCAGAGTATCGTCCAATAAATTTGTATAATTGTGTAAATTTTTATAAGTGAAAATTGCGCATATAAGGCCCCTGTTGTGATAGAGAAAAGTAATATGATCAAGCTAAAATTTTTTTCCTAAGGAAAATATCACAGTTTTTCCATTTTCAACTTACACTTTTTTTATAATGTGCAATCTATTCGCCTTATCCCAGTCATACAAAGTTGAATTTACTTTCATTTTTTTAAAACCAGTTCAAAAATTTTAACAGCTTTTTAGTGGTGTACTAGGCAATTTACTCACAATTTTAAATATATTTAAAAAAAATGTCAAAAGAAAGGTTAAGTAGATTAGGGGAATGAAATATAAATTGCGTAATTGTATTGTCTAAAACATTAAATTACAAGCCTTCGAAACCATCATTGTCTTCCTAGCAGTATTTGTTATTTAATATATATGTTACTTAGAATATACTCATAAAAAGCAAATAGAAGTGCGTATAAGTGGTACTTTTCTCATACTCACCATACAAATGATTTATAAGTATTTGGGTTGTTTTAGGTTGAAATTATATTATATTGCGGAATCGATCAATTATATAAGTGATATAGGCAAAAAATTTATTTCTGAAATATTTTATACGTATTTTGGTTATAATTTCAAACATTTATGTATGCCATTGTAATTTGTATGGCATTTATTAATGAGTTTTTTTAATATCTCAATAAAACTAATTATCTTTACGATTATTTTTAAGGTATATATAATATTTATGTTATGAGTTATTGTAAGGGCATATATAGTTGTTGTTGAAACGATTCATTTTAGTTAATTAGTTTATTAACTAATAATTTATAAGCGGACTAATTGAACATTTAAAAAGAAATAAAAAAAAACTATAATTTATTATTCATAAAGAGGTTTTTTCGAACAGTAGTGAAATACAACAACAAAAGTTGTTTTTTTATATTATTTTAATTAATTGAATTTTTGGCTGACCATACAGCTGTTTCGAGTATTGCCAAATACCCATCATCAGTTATTTATATTTAAAAACAAATTATGTATTATTAAAATATTTTTCCGATATATCGACTATTTTCGATAGTCATCTTCAGGGAAACTATTTAAGATAGTTGAAATATCGGAAAAATATTTTAATAATATATAATTTGTTTTTAAATAAAAATAATAATTATAGTTTCTTTATTTCTATTTAAATGACCAATTAGCTTGCTAATAAATTATTATATAACATTGATCACAAATAAAAGAATAAAAAAAAATAGTTTATTAACTAAAACTTTTATTCCTTTAAAATAGTTACAACGAAATTGAAAATATTGTTAACAAAAAATATTTGCTATTAATTTTTGATGCTATTAATATTGATAAATATTAATGATATAAATGATACTATTAAAAATTGATGCTATTATGTTAATTTTATAGACAATTAAATAATTTGAATAAAATATTTAGTTTTTAAATTGATAAAGTAAACAATATATATAAAGACACGATTTGAAAGTCAAATAAAATTTTGTGCGTTTACCTTAAAGCAAAAATCTTGATGCTTTAAAAATAGTCAAAGAGAGTATAAGTGAAATACAGCCAATACTTCAGTATGACTCAAGAAATTTTAATGATATGTTTATCATATGTTTATTTTACATTCTAGAGATATATTTATATCCTAGAAACAAATTCGTTACTTTTTCGTTGGAAAAAGATAGAAATTTTTTTTTTGATTAACTTTTTGATAGATTTAGTAGAAATTGATCTACGATTTCAAGAATATAATAACTTTTTGCCCCATCTCAAAAACTGTTCGGCAGGTTTTTCTATCATATTCGAATTTACTTGACCAAAACATTTTAGGAATTACTTAATTTGGCTTTTGAAAGAAAAAGTATAAAATTTATTAGCTATTTGCACAATAAAACAGAATAATAAACCGATTAGACATCAAAATGAACATTGGACTTAATGGGTTTGTGATAAGCTTTTCGATTAAGTATTCTATGTTTTCTGGTGTTTTGCAAAATATGACTTACCTAGACATTCGTTGTTTAGTAGAGGTCTTATAGCACAAATTTTTCTCTATTACCATTACAAATGTTTGTGAAGAGGCATTCTACAAAAATTTTTTCGTGCATTTGCCAATATTCATCAAATTGCGTGACGACAAAAAATAAAAATGCTTTCATTTATCTTGTTAAAAGCTTACGTGAACGAAATGAAAAACTATTAGTTGGGTTTTTATTTCTAATTTTTTTTATATTTATAGTTATTACCGACATATATAAATTTCAAAACGATGAAGATATTTATATAGATAATAACTATATTATACCAAATTGAAACCAACAGTTTTTTTATTTTAGTAAAGCTTTACAAAAGCTTTACGACATAAGTAATATTACAGCCATATACATAGATATGTGGTTTTAACGGGACGTGCCACAATCCATAATATATCTTGTTTTGATTCTGTTACGCGAGAATTTTTTCCAAATACGTCATATCACATTTTGATGATGTGAGTTAGCCATCAAGTTCATTCAATTATCAATTCAAACAGATACAATGCTGTAAGATGTGCCTAAAAGATATTGAAATAATGCTGTGTTTCATGCATAATGGCAAAGTCCAAACAATAAAAGAAAATTTTCTTTTATTTTTCTTTACTTTTTGATGTACAAAATAGATAATCTTGTATTAAAATACATTTTCATAATATAATTTGAATTCAAAAAATCCATTACTTTTCACTTATCATTAAAGTAAAATTATTTTAGTTTTGGACTATTTGCTATGTAGTTATAAAAGATATAGTATGTTATCACTATAGGCTAAAGAGAACATCATTGATTAAAAAGTCTGTCCGAAATGAATATTAAAAGCTGTATTTTTGTGCTACAGTATCACACACAAATTTGTTTGATGAGATCTTGAACATGGGACAGTTGATCAAAATCGTATAGCAAAGGCAATTACAAAAATAAATGTGTGGAAAGTGTTACAGGCTGGGTAACCCTGGTTTACATGTATTTTTGAGTCACTAAATTATTTATTATAATTAATGAAATATTTGATAATATAATTTAAATAATAAATAAATTTATAATTACTTTTTAACTTATTTGAATCCATGATGATTTTGATGAAAGTAATAAATATTTTATTTAATTAAAAAGTCATAATAAAAATTAAAATCACAATAAAATATATAAAGTACTTGAAATTGTAGTTGTATGTGTACTATTCGTAAAATACGACCTCAAATTATTGAAAAAGTAGCGAAAAATTAGACGTCAGGATACAGTTCTCCAGACATAATCTCGATAATATGCGTAACATCAGTTTTCGCAATAATGCCTTAAATTGTCTACCGAATAGAAAAAGTTGACTAATTTTATTCACTTGTGTGCGTTTTATTTAAATTTACGATTAATATATTGTCACCAATAATTAATGTTAATATCCCCAATAAGAATAATGTTAAATAAGAAGCTCTACTCAGCGTACATTCACACTTACTTTAATTTGAAGTTAACTTTACTTATTAACAATTTCGATGTCGATGCCGATGTCGATGTGTTTTGATGAGTTTTTTTTATCTTAATAATAATTTTTAAAGTAAATTCACAGTTCTCTTACCTTATAATACTTTAAAAAAATTAACGACTGAGATGTTGAGAGAATTAACCAAAAATCGAGATTATGGACTAAACTAAGAAATAAAATTGCTTATACAGCATCAATGTTTTCTGGTATAAAAATTGATTTTGTACGACCTTTACGAATTTCATCAGTGAGCGGACTGCGGCCACGGTTAAAATGATTGTACTAGCGTTTCACAGTAGCAAAGGATGGAGCTTTATCGCAAAATGAGGGAGTAAGTTGATCGATATACTCTTGTTTTGAAAATCCACGTCGAAATTCGTTAATTCCATTTTTTCGTTAAAACTCTATTTACAATAACACAAATAACAATCTTTTTAGAAGAAGTCTAAGGTAGGTTATTTTTAATAATATCAACCTTTCGTATGGAAACGTCAGAAGACACTTAAAAGCAATAAGTGTTTTGAGCCAAAGCTCAAAATATAAATAATGACCCTCATTAACGTGTTCTAAAAAAGCTAAACAACTCCATCAGTAGATATAATTTCTGTTTTCTGGGATACACATGAAATATTTATTATTGACTAGCTCAAAAAAGACAAAAGTCTTACAAGTCAATAATATTGGTCGAATTACACCATTCGTCAAATTTACCTGCATCTGATTTTATTATACATTTCCAAATGTGAAAAAATGGCTTACTAGGAAAAAATGGCTTATTTATTCTTGATTTATCAAACGCTTTCGTATAAAAAATATAATAAGTTTAATATTTCATTCGTTTATCCTTAAAACTAAAATATTACTTAACATTGAAAGAAATGACTCACTTAAAAACATATGCTTTATATTACGACGACGTCTCCGTAACACTGGATAAAAAGCATATTTTCATATGATAATATTTGTGAATTATCGTTTCCAATGTGGGAATACGCTTATTTTTATTTTTACATACTATTATTTATTTACTATCTAAACAATTTCATAATAATCAAGTACTTATACAGAAAGAAATTCTATTATTGTTTTACATGCAAATTGATAAAAATGCTCATAAACTTATTAAAAAGAACATGATTAAAATCACAGTGTTCAATAGGAACATTTGTTTTATCTTCAGAACTGAAATCTGATAAAAATTATCTTCGCAGTGATAATTTAAATAAATACATCTTTAGTGTTATGTTGTAGTGAAAAAATGGGTTCTCTTCCTATTCAGTGTCATATATATGAATGCATAGAAGATATATGGATATTTAGTTTTTCATAAATTGAAATTTATATTTAAATTCAATAAAATTTACTTCCATGCTGGAATAAGAATCTATTGAGACTCATTTATTGTCTAGTGTAAGAAATAACGATAGAGCAATTTAATTCCGAGGCACATTGTACAAAACGTAAAATACTGATATTTGCTAATAGTTTTTAAAGTGCTAAGTCTAAGTCATTAAATTTTATTGATATGTACTGATACACTAAATTCTACAATTAGCAATCTAATTTGAAAAATCTTCAGTACTCGTGCTGATTATTGAGCAACGCAATACATTTAGAAATTGATATACTTCAGCAAATTATTTCTGCTACACATGCACTTTGTACGTTCAATTTAATTCAAATATCAATTACATATTTATATATGTTAAATTTTTCACATATCGAATTGATTAAAACTGACTCTGAACCGTTTCGTTAATTGTATATGTATGAATAACCAAACTGTAACACTGCATACATGTGCTCCTACTTACATATGTAAATATGTTATATCATTATATCGGTTTCACTGAACCCATTTGGTTTCTGTGTAAATTATTTTAATTTATGCACTTGCAGGAGTCTTTTGGTCAACAAGTTTTCCAAAAGGTGATATATAAGTACATACATACATATTAAAAGTACGAACACACAATATATCCAATAAATAGTATGATAGTATCTTCATACTGCTAGAAATAGGTTATTAAAAGTATTTCTGATTAATCGTTTATTTGATTCAAATTATTTATGTTATATGTATCCGTATATTTAATAGTTAGCTTTATACAATAGTTAACTATATATAGAACTCAAGAGAAACAAATTTTGAAAATATCGGTAACATAAATATAACTGTATTATAATTATTAAATGTAGAGTATTACCTCTAATGTTTTGCTTAAAATACTTTTGGAATACGATACAAATAAAATTAATTTTTTAATAAATTTTAATTATTTAACCTCTTAATTAATCTGATTAGCGAATGACAAATTTATTGCATACGAATTCAATACACTGATAAAAAAATGTTTTGCATTAAATAAATCCAAAAACCATTGGTTAATAAAAGAAATAGATACTTGATTGGTTAAAGTTTGGTTAATAATTTATAAAAATAAATTATGTCGATATTTTTCGTAAATGATGAATAAGCTTTCTAATTTTATTTTAAAAACAACGGTATTGAATTATGTAACCAATAGATTATATCATTTCATTAATAGTTTTCAAAGATTAAATTTGTTGAAAAATTAGATAATTATTGCATTATTTTTTTAAATAATTTCCAAAATTGAATATCAAGACCGAATAAAGGAACAAAAACGAGAAACAAATGAAATCTGTTTGAATTAATTGTTAAACTTGCGAAAAATAATAATAACAAATAAGATATAAAATTAATAAATTAATAACAGTGGTTTAGATAAAACTATATGTAATAGAATATATTCTCGTGTTTCTTATAGAAGCGACACTAGTAAAAATACATAAATATGTTAATCTAAGAGATATGTTTTCATATTTTTTGTGTGGTTATTTCATAAGTAATATAACACCCGTCTTACTTATGAAATAACCACACAAAAAATATGAAAACATATCTCTTAAATTAAAATATTTATGGGATTAAGCTATTTCTTTACTAAATCAGTGTAAAATTTTCACTCTCAATTATGGATGGATCTAGTATTTAATCTAGTAATTTTTGTTAATTTCAACTTTTAGATTGGTTGGAAAATATACATTTATGTATGTGTACATATACAAGTATATAAAGTCTATAATTAAGACTATAATTCTAAATTTAATTAAATTATTTAAATATTTTGCTAAGCTGTGATAAATATATACAACTATGTATAGTCGCGATTGTATGAAATCAGGAAAATTTTTTACTTAATCATGTTTAATATTAAAGTAAGCTGATAAGATTATAGCAACATATTTTTCATTATGGAAATCATTTAAACCTGTTTACATTTAATATTATTTATTTATGGTATATTGGTGCATAAAAAAAGTATATAATTTCTTGAGATTAAAGTTCAATTGTTTTTAACCTCACATGATAAGTTCTTGACAAATTCATCTTAATTAAAGTTTGTGCTGTATTTTAAATCTGTATTTTAATTAACTTTTAAAAATACTTGCATCAATGCAATATTTCGATTGCATGTCTCATTGACCTTTTAAAAATTAATTGACTTTTACTGGTTCTTATTTACACTTGTTTAAATTGCTTAAAACACGTTTTCAAAAATTACAACAAATTAGTATGAATATTTTCATTTCCACTAAGAACTTCTCAAACAATTTTTTAATAAAAATAGTTTTTTAAAAGCAAAAATTCAGTCATAAAAATGGAATACCTATAAAATAAGAAATCTTAAATCAGCTGAGGAATAAGAAGCTCTTTCTGAAATCCTTGTTATCAAAGACACACATATGTATATGTATATGTATATGTATATGTATATGTATATGTATATGTATATAAATTAATCAAGAAACAAAAAATAAAATAATAAAAACATTTCAATGATTCGGCAGTCTTTCTTAAAAATGTTTATCAATTAAATTTTTTTTAAATTGATGTCAGTCTGAAATAAAAATCACGCGGCTAGTGCGACAATTGTAGAGGTTCTCATACATGACTTTTAAATTGCATAACTTTTTTTCGTTAGTTTCTAATTGGCTGATTTACTTAATTTATTGAATTGTCTCAAAAACTAATTGTGCTTTAATTGAGTACCATACGTCAAAGATATCGAATAGAATTATTGTTCCCATTTTTAATATATAATTGATACGCACATGGACGCTAACACATGCGAAATCAACACAGAGCCAAAAAAATATTTCGTAGTTATTTAAGAATATATGATTAAAATATAGATATGTATATGTAATATAGATTATTAATTAGTAGTAAAATAATAGATATTGTGTATGTGTGATATAAATATTTTATTTACCTTTAGCTCATTCGGTTAAAATGCACAAAACATCACTTTAAGTTTGACAGGTTAAGTTTAAAAATTATAAGCCTGGCACTTGCAGTTCGAAAATAATATACGAACCTCATAAAACTAAGAAATAATAAAAAACTCGATTTATTAAATAAAATTTATATTGTCTATTCGGCATTAATTAGCACCTTGGTTTAATCATCAATCAAAAATAATGACTTAAATTTTATATAATCACATTCATAGTCGTTTAAATAGTTTTATTGGTGTTTTTGACGCGGTGAAGAATAAATTGAAGATAATATTAACTATATACAGAGCGATGTATATATTTTCAAACTTTGAATATAAATCAATATACAAAATGACAAAGAAATGTTGACCTAAAAAAAATCGCTGATAAAAATTTCAATCCAAATATCAAATCTCAAAAATCCAAATAGCTTATCCTACGTTATTTTTCCCCCATTTAATATTCTTTACATTTAAATACATTTAAAAGTAATTTTTTTTCTTTTTTATTTATAGATCTTAGCGGTCGGTGTGCAACAATGGAAGTGTAAGTTTGGTTTTAACCAATTCTTTATTCTCTAATTTAGTGATATTTCTAGCGAGGCCAGTGCTGTTCTTCCACCAGGATCATGTCCGGCAAAAGCAAAAAATTTCCTTTCTAACCACTGGAAAGGTCTAGTGGTATTCCTTGTTCCTTTGTTGTGCTTACCTGTGATGCTACAAAACAACACTCCAGTAAGTAGTTCTTCAATAAGTATTAATATATAACATTAACATTATTATTAAATTATTTAACTTAGGCGTACCGTTGCATGTATTTGTTGCTTGTAATGGCAATATACTGGGTAACTGAAGCATTGCCTCTCTATGTCACCTCTATGGTAAGCCTCACCTTTCCTCTAAAAAAAAATATTTTTATTTTAACGAAAAATATATGGGATAAGTTGCGCATGCGAAGCGGCCATTCAGATAATATTATCCCTTAATTCGGTCATATGAACACGAACCAATTATTAAATAGAATAACAAAAGTCGTATTGATTAAATTGTATTATGTTATATAGCTATATTAATATGGAATCTATATTTCACCCAGATATGTTTGATTAATAGTATATCTATTTAACCTCTCAAATTAAGTTTTTGTATCAATTGGTTTCTTTCTAGAGATACATCTGTTTTTTGCAACCATATCTTTACTTTTAATAATAATATTTTTTAGTTTTTACATGTTTTTAAATAAAAAAGAATATAAAAAAAATTAATGATTATTCGTAGGCAGCATTAATACAGAACAGACAAAATTTATTTAGGTATAATTACGATATATATATTTTTTATATATAAATATAGTATCGTTAAAAATATAGTAAATTTTGGATTTACTTCAAAAAAAAGTTTTGAATGCAGTTTCAGATGAAGTGCAAAAAAGCAGGCAATTATGCAAAGTCTTGTAGTGAATGTGCGAAAATAGTTTCGAACTAGGAATCCCCGCTTTAGAGGTATAAAATGAGATATCTTTATAATTATTATTTTGTTATTCTAATATAAATAACAAAATTTTTAAGATAATGAAATGTAACTCTCGTTGCAGTAAACTTTTTAACACCTTATTAAACTTCCCTTTGTATTTATTAAGATAAATTTAAAAGCCAATCTCGTTGACAATCTTTTGTTTTTTTTAATGACAGTGTCAAATTTATATTTCGGTTTAGATTGTGTATTATATATGTACATACACTTAAGTCAAATTTGTTATAATATTACGGATTACTAAAAAAAAAGAAATGGAGTGATAAAGTACAGGTAATCAGATTAATGATTGAATATTTGATTTTGAATATTTGGTACTATTCGGAATCGCCGATATAGAAGAAACCTTTTATTCATCAAACATAAAAACTATAAAGCTTTACATAAAATATATACTGTTTATTTTGTAGTAAAATAAACAGAAATATATGTACATATATACAAAATAATATGTAACTAATATAAATATATATAAACTAAAAAATATTATCTTTTAAAGATTCCTATTGTTGCTTTTCCTGTAATGGGTATAATGGTAAGTTTAATTATTATATAAATAACACAGTACATTAATACTTATATATTTTCCGGTAGAGTTCGGACGTAACTTGCAGATTGTACTTTAAAGACACATTAGTTATGTTTATCGGTGGCATTATGGTTGCGTTAGCGATAGAGTATTGCAATTTACACAAGCGTTTGGCATTGAGGGTTATACAAATTGTGGGTTGCAGCCCCCGTCGGTAAGTAATATTTTATATTGTCACTACAAAGTGATTTATTTGACACTAAAACTTATACTGTGAAACTTTTAATCCCTACTTTCTTTGAAATTAACCGAACTTATCATGTGAAAGTTTTCTCAAATACGTAGTCTGTTAAAGATTAAAGATTATTTTCAAGATTATACAACTATATAATCAGTGCAATACTGAATATTTACAAAGCAAAAGGAAAAAACACTATAGATTTAAAGTCGAGAATCGGCAAGAGTTAATCGCATTTCACAAGTCGGCAGTGTGTTCAAGGTAACGTTTGCACATTTATCAATAGGCACCCCATGATAAATCTCATATTTTCCAAATATATTCATTTGTGTAGTTCTTACAGCGCAACTTATTTGTGTGCCACTGTTCGAAGACCCTTAACTATTGTTTTCCTCTCAATTTGATTATCCATAAAAATAGTCGCGATCCCAAGCAAAATTTGTACAATGCTAAGGATTTCAGGTTATATTGTACTAAATATCCTTTTTATTTAAAACGAATCTAACCATCTAACGGCAAATAATTTAAATATATTACCGACCAAAGAAATGTAGACAACTTGACAACTTGACATAACAGCAACAGTTTGATGCAAACTGATTTCTGAAAGAAGATAGAGATAGAGAGTATAATTTATCCTTAAGGGCCATATTATGTATAGTATCTCGGGTACGGAAAAATTTGCTCTTTCGGGCAATGCTGAAAATTCATATTATGTAGAGTGTCACATCAGTATTGCTAATTTCGTATTTTTACTATGTTTTGGTGCTTTTTGGTTGTGCCTAAATTTAAAAGAAAATGTCACCAAAAATAACCAACAAGAAAAAACTCATAGAGGCTTGTAATAGTGTTAATTTATTATTATATTGTCATATAATAATTGTAATTAATAATAATTAGATTATTAGCGATTTATTAGCGATTCTCCAAAACATGTTGGATTTGGAGAAATTTGCTCCTAAAAGGCGCAAATTCTAAAATTTAATACTAAAAATACTTTGCCTTAGTACCGAGGCACAAATACGACGGCTCTCATACCAGAATTTGAACAGCTATATTGTTTTTTCTCTCACTCTCAATTTTATTATTTGCATTAAAAACACCAACAATTTTACTCATGCTGTGCCCGAGACACTCTACATAACATGGTCCTTAATTTGGCGCAATAAAGGTAAAATTATTGTTTTTCCTCAATTTGATGCAGATAATTAAGCAATATTCTTTTTGGGCAGCAAGCGTTTTTATTAGACGATACTACAGAAATGCACGAATGTATTAGCTCTGTTTTAGATTATTTTCTATATTTTTAAATATTTGAATCTTTATTAAATATTTTTAAAAAAGGATGATTTTTTTTTAAAAACGGAGTATGAAAACCGATCGGTTAGAATGTGCACAACATTCCTTTTAATGGAGTGAGAGATATTTTATGCTCAATATTTAATTGTTTTGTGTTTTAGAATCAAATAAATGAATACTCTCGAGTATTTCAACGAATAACAAACACAAATTATAAACTTTTTACCTATTTATCGTTATGATTTTCTATATTTAAATTTCAAGTTAATGGCAAAATAACTACTTTGAGAAATGAAATTTTTCTTCCATTAAAGAAACAAATTTAGCCTAATATGCTGATAAGAGTATAGTAATTTTCTAAAAGCAAATAATGTTCCATTGCGACGTAAAGGTTATTTAACATACATATGTATTATATTCTGAATGAGAACAAGCAATTATATATATTTTCAACGATTCTGTTAAAGGCATAACAAATGTATTGTGCAGTATTTTAGTAGGGCATAGTACATACACTACATGTGAATATTTTATATGTAAAAAAAATTGACGCATCAATTTTTATACTATACTATAAATGAAACTGAAAACATTTTCAAACGTCAATCTGTCGCTGGTTTATGTAGGCCGAAGGAGTGTGTGGGCATTATGACATATAAACAAAATACTTCAACATTTAATAATTACTGATATCAGAACCTTGTATATTTTCAAAGTGCTCTCAAATACGCACACATCATCTTCCAAACAACAGAAATAAAATCGACTGTTTTTAAATTAGTTACCTTTTTACTGAATAAAAATTTATTCACTATTAAGAATGGTGCTGAAGTGTGGCACTGCTCTTTGTTGTTTGTTTCCAATATGAAATGTGATGTACATATGTTATACTAATGAAGTAAACAGATGGTTTCGTACTTGCAGTTGACTGAAGAAGCTCATGGCTCCTTTTACACATCACTGGCAACGGCAGAAACCAGATCTGACGTATAATCCTACCATCTGTAGCCACTATCTAGCTGCCGGATTAAAGGCCTTTTTTTTGTTTTAACATTTATTTATGTTAACACAAAGCCATTCTATGGAAATCATTCAGTTTTACGGTAAATATTGTTGTTCTGTTCTTCTGTAAATGGTGGCAAATGTTATTGTGTTCGTCTTTGTCATGGTTAGAGCAAATGTTTAGTGACTTGTAATTGTAAATATCAAACTAAATCGAAAATTGGTTAATTTATAATTAAATAAGGTAAAGTTTTTTTTAAAAACTTAGAATACAACATTAAATTAACACAAGAAAAATCAAAAAAAATTAAAACCCATGAAAAAATAAACCTATAGCTTTAAAATTGTTAAATTTTCAATATCTTGATTTAATTACTTCAGTAAATCATGTTAAGGATTCTTTTAATTTATTTACATGTGCAATTATTTTTGGTAAAAGAAATGAAGTAGAATTATAATCTTTTACTACATAATGTATTGTTTGTCAAGAAAGTGTTTTTAAAACAAAAAAATTATATTATTTGAATTTATATGCTAAAATAACAATCATTTTTTAATGTTAATTTAAACTATCTAAAACTATTTAACAGTTAGACGTATTCGAATAGCAAAGGAAAGTCAAGAACAAAAATTTAGTTAATTTATTGAAATTTGACTGACCATACAACGCTGTTTTGAGTATTGCCAAGTACTCTTAATCAGTGGTCTTAGGAAATAATCAAATTTTATTTAATTCATTAATAGTCCGTATATAATTTGTTTGGACTGCAAGTGCCAGGCTTAGAACTCGTGCCTGTCAAATTAGAAGCGATGACTAATCGTGTTTATCCACAAGTAGCCAAGGCTGCACAAACTTTCAATGCTCATGTTCCAGATTTTGTTGTCACTTATTTTTATTTAATTAGTGACACCAACCAAAGCACTTACCGTGCTTTAAATTAGAACGAGATTATAAACTACAGCTTTATTAGGAATTATTAGGAGTTAATGTTTAAAGTTGCCTATTTTTGTTTCAAAAATATTCTTATGGCAGAGATATCTGTTATGTATATATTTACTTAATACATATAAAGCGTCTTTTTTAAATTTTTTTTTATAGTTTTATAATCCATTATTTTTATTTCACATATCTTATATTCGCCAAAGCAAATAATTGTGGCTAACGTTGTCAAATAAAGGAATGTTTTGACTGCTGAAATGCGCAATCTTATGACTATCATTCTAAGCTTATTCACTCACAAATGCTACAACACATTAACCCCTCCCGCATCATGGAGTTTGCCAAATTAAAATTGAGTCATAAGTAGTCTATACTATACTACTTATGATACGCATTTCTCAGTATATATCCAGCTAATCTTTGTTTGTTTAAAGCGCTGGTATGAATCACAGTTTTACACATATATCTTTGCGGCTCTGAGTATACCTAACTATCAATAATAGTTTGATATTTGCCGAATAGAATGATTTTCATGTGATAGTTCATGCTGTAAAGAACAACAAGTAATGTCATCTAGAACTGAATATACAGAGTGCATGCATTGAAAAGGTATTTTCCTAGAGAGAAATAATATGCAAATACAATTTTGCAAATATAAGTTTATAAACACTTTTTTAAATACACAAATTAACTGTAAATTTATAATATACATAATTTTTTTATAGTATACATTACTATAGTTTTTAATCTATTAATTTATATTACTGCTCATAACGATTATCGGTAGTAACGATTGACTGGATTTTTTTTATGAATGGGAGAAAAGCTCGAAAGCCTAGTCAGTGGGGGATTTTAATCGACCTTAAAACTGCCCTCGTCCAGACGGACGAGGGGAGTTTTGCTGTGTTGGATATGCTGTGTTGGATATAATAGCAAGAATGGATATAGTCAATAATGAATTAAGAGATAAAAACGTTCTATATGCCTACCATGTTTCAAGTTCTTAACTTATAAATAAACAACAAATCTAAATAATTTAACATTTTACAAGTATAATACAATTTAGTGAAAGACTGTTTTCTGTTTTCTTCTTTTGGAAGAAATTTAAATTTCTAAAATGTTACTTAGGATCCGTAATATGCAAATAATAACTTTCATTTCACTAAAAATAATATTATAAAAAAAATATCTGTGATATATATGTAAATATGTATATGGAAAATGTTTTTTGTAGCCTTCATTTTGGTTTAATTTTCGTCACCATGTTGTTGTCCATGTGGATATCTAATGCGGCATGCACTGCTATGATGTGTCCTATTATTCAAGCTGTTTTAGAGGAATTACAGCAGGTAAGATTGGTTTGTATATATATGTATATCAGTAACTCTAATTATAAATTAAAATTTAGCAAGGATTGTGTAAAATGACTAGAGAACAAAAGTATCAAATTGTGGGAAAGAAAAATGGAGAAGAAGAGTATGTTCTTATTTTATTTGTCATACATTATCTTGTAATATGTTTTGCAGGGCACCTTATCCCTCTAAAGTAACTCTTTGTTACTTCTTAGGTATTGCGTATGCATCATCAATGGGGGGATGCGGAACAGTAATTGGTACAGCTACAAATTTGACATTCAAGGGAATTTACGAAAGGTTTATTATTCAAAATTTTTATTTATTTAAAGGCAATAAATTTATGATTGTTATTTCAGCCGTTTTCCTACTTCTACTGAAAGTTTGGATTTTCCAACTTTTATGTTTTACTCTGTGCCATCAATGTTGGTATATACTGGACTCATGTTTTTGTATTTGCAATGGCATTATATGGGGTTGTTTCGACCAAAAAGCAAAGAAGCAGAGGAAGTAAGACTTGGGAATGATGGAGCAGCAGTAGCTAAAAAAGTCATTGATCAACGTTATAAGGAATTAGGACCAATGAGCGCACATGAAATTCAAGTTATGATTTTGTTCATCATAATGGTTGTAATGTACTTCACTCGAAAACCTGGCATTTTTAATGGTTGGGGCGACTGGCTAAATGCGGTGTAAGTACATATTTTGCTTTTATTTCAAGTGCTTTTTTTATTTATTAATAGTGTTTTCTTATGTTCTTAATAACTGTTATATTAAAGTTATCAAAATAACCATATATACTATATACAAATGCTCCAATTAAGCATGGCTAGATCAATTGATGAGGTTTGACTATCAACATGTAAACTACTCTAAACTTTTAAACAAATGAAAAAACATTTTCATAGTGAGTTTTTTGAATCCAACCATGGTATAATTATTATGGTTGTAAAAAATAGCTGAAACTGTTGTTACAGTCTATTTTATTGTTACAACAATATCTTAGCTGAAATTTATTATAATTTGATTGAAAGATATTGTAGTTTTGATATAGCTTGCATTAGTTTTTTTTTATTGTATATATTGTATTGTATATGCAATACATATAAACATACATTCTATTAGATGGATTATTCATATTTTCTTATAATGTATCCGTTTATGTAACATTAAAAAGCGTTTTACTTTAATAGAGACATTCGAAATTCTATGCCAACAATTTTTGTTGTTGTGATGTGCTTTGTGTTGCCAGCAAATTATGCCTTTTTAAGGTATTGCACAGGAAGAGGTAACATATAATACGTTAAACTTTTTTCAAATATTTTAAACTTTTTTGTTACAATTTTTTACAGGTCCACTCCCTACATCTACAACGCCATCATTAATCACATGGAAATTTATACAATCCAAAGTGCCTTGGGGTCTTATTTTTTTGTTAGGTATGTTATACTTTCCTATTTTATTAATAACAGGACTTACAATTATACTAATTTAAAGTATAAATAATAAAAAAGCAGGTTAGAGCACAATAACTGAATTATCGTAAGAGAATTTTTACCATAAAATCAAAATAAGCATTTTTGAAATACAGTTAAATATTATGGGGAATGATATCAAACGGGCGTTAATAATAAGTATATAACACTACTTCATATTTTTCTAAGTCTTTAAGTGCGAGCAAAAGAAAGTTGACAACAATACTGCAGACTTCTTAACTATGATGTGTGAAATGAAGAAAGCATTCGTATATAATTGCAACACATTATAATCTGTGTCAAATAAATTTAATAATGTGCAGTACGATAATATATATTGATGTATGTAGTTAATGTATGTAGTTATACTATAATTTTTATATAAATAGTTAAAATATTTATATTATTATTTAGTGTATAAGTTAACTTTTGTACTGAGCATTCTTTTATAATGACATTAACGTCAGGTCAAACTGTTGTCATTCTACATTAAAATATAATATGTCATTATTCGTTAAAACGTAAACATCATGTGTGTTATTGCATTAAAATATGTCGACTTTCATACCAACAAAAGATCATTTGCGGCAAGCATTATTTTTTTGCTTTAATCAAAAGAAAAAAGCTGTTGAAAGCTTTTGATTGCTTCAGGAAATTTATAGTGCACAAATTCACCAGACTTGCGAAATCAGTTGCTTGATTCAAAAGTGATGGTTTTGAAGAAAGAACTAGCAGCTCAGCTAAGTGTCACTCAATCAGTCATAACCAAATGTGTGCATGCCATAAAAATGATTTCAAAAGAAGGAAATTGAGTATCATATAAACTGACTAAAGCCAACATTGAAAATCATTTAATGATTTGCAATTCTTTAGTTACATAGTACTGAATGTGGCATTTTTTTATATTAATTCCAATTTTTTGGCGATGAAAAATAAAAAGTGGATTTGGTGGGATCAGAAAACAATGGTGTACTATGAGCTGCTAAAACCAAATGAAACTGTTACTGCTGAAGAACAGTTACGAACAACAACTAACAGATTTAAACCATACATTGAATGAAAAACGTCAGATTCTAGCCAACAAACAACATTGCCAACATTGCTTAGCTGTATTTCAGAGGAAATGGTAAAAAACCTATTCAAAAGTTTGTGCTCCATCCGATTAATTACTACTAGCTTGCTGGCTAAACGAGTTAGGAATGCTACTTTTCTGGCATCCATAAGTTATGGATTTGAACTTCCTTCACAATGTTCAGATGCGGCGAATAGCACCTTGGTCAAAGAAATTGGTTATATTGGCAAATTCGTCCCACCTTAGAAAGCCTTTTTGAGATAACGTAGAAGGTAACAAGTCGTCCCAATTTAATTTGGCATTAATATGAATCAAATATAGCCATCACAATTCCTAAAAGCTCTTGCTTTCTTGGAGCCCTTTTACCTTTGATAACTTCTTTAGCTATGCGATGAAATTTTATTAAAAATTGAAACGAATCATTTGTCATGAAGTTCAAAACTGGCGCACAGTGACAAAACAAAAATTAGGCGGTCAAAATTTGATATTTTCGAAACCAGTAGAGATATTGATATGAAACTTTTCTAAAATACAGTTTTTGAGATGAATTTTCTTTTAAATCTTTCAAATTTGTGCCCAATCGGCTTACCAGAACCCTACAAAATTTTTGCTCAAACATGAGGCATTTAGTGATGTCCCTAGTAGGAAAAATTTTTTGAAAATCCTTCGATACCTTTTTGTTTTGTCACACTCTGCGGCGTTTGCATTAATTTGCACCACTTGTTGATAATTTTCTAGAGCGTGCTGTATCGAAGTTGGCAACGTAATCGGCATTCTGGTCAGTTTGTCGTGTTTTAACCTGAGAAAACATCTTTCATATGCCTACGGCAAGTGCAATACGGCCTGTCGAAGTTAAAAAAGTATTCCCATTTATGGGTTTAGCCTTTTCTGGTCCCTTCAACAACGCTGACTTGAGAGATTGTTTACCAACAGTGGCGGCGGAGTCGAAAGCAATTCTCAACTTGTCGGGCATATGCGGGTTCTACACATAAAAATACGGCAAACACCACACCGGCTTTGTAATATGTTCGGTTTCATCTTTTGTAAGTTTCTTGACGTAACGCTTGGCGATGTATTTGTTGGTTTCGGCCTTATATTTTTGTGCGAACTTGACATTATTTCTCAATTTTGATTCAATTCCCTGTAAACGTTTGACGGTCATGACATAACTATCAGGCAATATTGGTAATTTTTTCTCTCCATAAAAGACCTACCTTATAACAATAATTTATAAAGCGTGTCGTATCAGATAAGATTTTACATGCTCTCAAATCATCAGCTGACTTTAAAGGCGGTGTTTTCGCAATTTAGACCCAGCAGCATTAAAGGGCGAACATCGTCCAAGCAAACATTCAAAGTGCTCATAATCTGATTTCTTGAACGAATGTGTTGGCAGACTAGAATTGACAATCGCGTAAGCGTTTTTTACCTTATATTGTTCGCCTGTTTTACCTTTCATGTTGACATTCAGTACTGTTGAGTTTTGAGTCACCTTTTCTTCACAATATCATTGTATAGTTAAGTGTTCTTTTTTGCCTTTAAGACCTAGCTGATTCGCGGTTTTGACATCCAACATAGAGATTGACGACCCTTTATCCACAAGTGCGAAAATCTTCAGTTGTCCTTTTGGTCCCATAATTTTTATCGGAACTATTTTAAAAAAAAGCTGGAACATGATATGGCACAACTCAAAACCTGCTGAACTGATTCAGATGAAGGCTGCACATGTTGGAGCTCATGTAGCAATATATAATGGTTTTTACGGCAACCATTTATAACGGAGGATTTTTTCATTTGGCACTGTATGGCATTGTGTCCTTTCTGCAAATATGAAATGCATAATTGAAGCTGCTTCACCTTTACCCAAAGCTGCTGAACATTCGAATTCAAAAACGCTTCACATGTAAATATCAGATGTGGGCCGGTGCACTCAAAACACTAGTCTCCCAGGCGATTCTCTTCCTCTGTCTCTTGGTTTTGTTCATGCATAACTGGGCGCGTATGATTTTGGCTAACTGTCATTGTAATTGTGGCCTTTTTTTTGGTTTTTGGTTTAGGCAATGGTTGTGGCAAAAGGCAAATTATTTTCGCAATTTGACTCAATTGTCTGTTCCACGAGCTTTGAGTAACACTGTATATACATAAGTGTGTTCCATCAGCAAATTTTCGAGTAAATGAGAGCATCTGAGAGAGCATAACATCCCTGCTGAAATTTAAAAATGCTATACGGACTTCACTCGAACATTTGTAATATTTGTGCTGATGTATAAATCAGCTGATTTGGTTTGAATTTAAATTTTTGTATTGTTTATTTGCGCGGCACTGGTGTTCTCAGCAGACTTTACACAAAGATGTTCCATGAAAACCTGTTTAAAGAGCATAATTTAGCATATTTTGAAACTGATAAAAGTGTGTTGGGAGTTTTGTACGAGTTATTTTCTAATTTATAAAAATATTGAAAATTTAAAGAATTGTTAGTATTTCTTTCGTGTTCTGTTCTAAATGATATCAGAGAGAACTAAATATATTGGGCAGTATCACATACCTATTATTCTTTTGATGTTCCACACGAAACACTACTTCAAAACGCAATGTTTTGCGGTTTGTGTGTAAAAACGTACAAAAAAGCAACGCAATCGCAAATATTTACCTGTTTGAAGTTCAAATAAACAACCTTGTATTTTGTTTTGCGAAATAATTAATTTCGGCAAATTTTAGGGTGATTTTAGGTATTACAGCTAAATACGTGGTGACGCCTAGCACCGCTGTATTTCTACTTTTAACATAATTTTTCTTTGAAAATCAGTCGTCGTTACGTAACGCTCTTAAAAAATATTCAGATAATTTGTGCGCTTTATTTTGTTTTAAATAATTGTGTTGTGTTAAAATAAAAACTGATTATGCATTTACAATATAAAAACATTTGACGAAATCGCAGGAAAAATATAAGTTTATCCACGCAAGGAATAAACACATGCAATGTAACTGTAGCCCTATAGAGATTTATTTATTGTGAATAAAATGAAAATTGTAAAAAAATTTATATTAATTACAAAAATTATAAACTAATCTTTCTGTCAATTAAATAATAATATTGTTTTCAGCAAATTAAAAATATAATTTTTTTTAAAGGTGGCGGTTTTGCATTAGCCGAAGGCAGTAAAGTAAGTGGAATGGCCACCCTAATTGGAAATGCACTTGTTGGACTTAAATCACTTCACCATGCTATTCTGCTACTTGTTGTTATTATTGTCGCTGTTGTATTAACAGCATTTAGTTCAAATGTTGCCATAGCAAATATTATTGTACCTGTATTAGCTGAAATGGTATTACGTTTATTGTAATGCAATTTACATATTAAATTATATAAGTAATCAATTACAGTCTCTGGCAATTCAAATTCATCCATTGTACTTAATTCTACCAGCTGGTTTAGCTTGTAGTATGGCTTTCCACCTTCCGGTGAGTACACCCCCGAATGCACTTGTAGCTGGATATGCGAATATTAGGACAAAGGATATGGTAATTAAAAATAGCTATTAAACATTGTACTTTTTACAACATATCAGTTATAGGCTATTGCCGGAATCGGACCCACGATTATAAGCGTTGTTGTACTATTCATATTCTGCCAAACATGGGGCTTGGTTGTTTACCAGAATTTAAATACTTTTCCGGATTGGGCACAGGTGCTTGTCAATGCTACACTTAAATCTACTAATGCAACAAATATTTAGAGTATCTTGAAAAATCATTAAATCGAGTATGCATTAAAAGAAGATATTTTACCATATAGATATATGTAGGTACAATTAGAATTCATGGTTTCAAGTATCTTCCTCTTTTTATCTCGTGATAATTCTTAATAGATAATTAAATACAGTGGTTTTATTTTTCTTTCGTTATTTATAGAAAATAAAAAAATGATACATAGGTTTATAAACGAAAACATTGTTGTACATATCGCATAATCAATATATATAGTGCACATTATATCAGATTAAATATAGGAAATAAACATACGAGTAACATTCACGTATTTTTAACATTTGCATTTGAAAACTATTTTTACAGAAAGTAATAACTACTATTATAAAAAATTAATTTTTAAATTTGTGGTTACCAATGCATTTAAATATATAACTAAAAATGTGAATTTTGTATGTAAATATGTGAACAAAAAGTCGTTTTTAAAAATTTTAAACTGTTATATTTTTGATAAAAATATTCGTTTTTTTAACAGACTGAAAATGAAAATATTCTAAATATATGCAAATACATAAATATCAAGACACAAATGTTACCTCTTAATGATAATACTATAATGTTGAGTGTAAGAAATATAAATAAATTTTAATTTCTTCATATGTAAGCTTTTACTGTTTATATTTAAATTTACTCAGTTATGATCTGTGAGTATAATTTACTTAATTGTATATGTATGTAAGTAATGATAAGTTAATTTTAGATAATTACAATATTTTTAGCTTTTATACCAGGGTTCGTAGAAATATTGTGCACAACACGACGCAATTCGTGTTGCAATTCGATGTCACCTGGATCCCTTTTAACTTATCTTTCCTCTGTAATCTGGGCTCAGAAAAGGCCATAGCTGCACAATTGCTATATTCAAAGTTCGACTCAGCTAAGATCAAAACTTGATCACATATCTATGTTTACATGATTTTTCTAAGGTTTTTAATCGCGTTGATCATTTTTTGCTTTGCAAAAACTTTTCATCCCGACTTTTAAAACTCTGCATACTGGAGTTCCGGAAGAGTCAAATCCGGGTCCCTATTTGTTTTTAATTTATATAAATTATGTTTTTTCTTTCTTGATTGTTATTTTTTTAATATCTTCTCTGTTTGTAATATATCTAATATCTATTGTAATATCTATTCAAAATTTATAATCTTACATTTTTTTAATTTAATTTTTTTCTTTTATTTTTTTTTTATGATTTTTTTATTTGCTTGTTATCTAATAATTTATAAATTGTTATTTATTGTGTATATATTATTTATCTCTTTTTTGTTAGTTTTTAAGCTAGTTCTATGATGTGCATCATACAAGAGGGTTTTTTTCCTTAACGCAGTTTTAAAATAAAAAAAAATAAATAAGAATAATTTAATTATAATTTTTGTTTTTGTTTAGGTCAAAACAATTTCATAATTTTTTGATAATGTATAAAATTCAACTTGTAAACAAATAAATAACAACAACAATAACAAAGCAATAGCAATAGTTAACAATTCATTAATTAGTCTTAAAGTTTTAGAATTATTTAATTCTAATAGTTACCAACAATAGGCCTCTTCTTTTGTAAGCATATTACAAAAAAACAACTGCTTATTTTAAAAATAACATATGAACCTACAACACTGCTGGCTTATTTAGTCCAACCTTTTTGAAATCGCTTAACTAATAAGCAGCTCAAATCACATGGTTGCCAAGACTAAAAATTTGTCTATTGTGAACGATTTTTTGAAGTACGTACGAAATTTCCAGTTAACTGTTTTACGTTCGTAGTCTAGCAGATTGAATTTATCTTGCAAAAACTTTACTTCAATATATTTTGTGCTACTATACAGTGGTTGAGATAAGGTTGTACGATTTTCATGGTACACTTTTTAATCGGTTGTAATTGCTTGTATTTTGAACAACGAATACCCTACGCAAAACACAATTTTTTCATATTCGAACAGTTTGCTGCCGTTCTCCCTATCCGCATTTCGTTACAGAGATTTTTACGATCTTACACTGTTGCACAAAATGACTATGTCCTCAACATTTGACTATATAATACAGTCACGTTCTTGGTACGACAGTAACCGAATACGTATTCGGTAGTATTCAAGTACTTCAGCCGCATATCCTGCAGACGGAATGATGTAGATTGTCTGGGTGTCTTGATAACCTATTCTAATACTGCGGTCTTATGTCGAATTCGTTATACAACGCCTCGCATTGTTCAGCTACTATAGTAATTTCATCCAAATATCTAAGTCGTATCGTTGTGGTGTAAGTTTTTGTTGTGACTTTGGATAAATATTTAAACACTCTTAAAAAAGTAGCTCTTTCCTATATATGCTACTTTACGGCCCATATACCATGTATATATCTCCAAGGATTGACACAATATTTCATCAGATATTGGTTCAGTTCCAGGTCAGTTTAACCAGGATTGAGTTCAATTTTGTCTACATCTCTAACTTAACAGCGACTTTAGGTGGAACGTACTATAATTTTACCGGAAAGGCAGCAGAAACTGTATTTGCCAAGAAAATATTGAATTAAGATGACACCAATGCTTATTTAAGTCTCACAATATAATCACCACCAGCTCCAAGCAGTCTAAATAGCATGTTCGACTGTAGCTTTAGTTCTTGGAGCAATATCTACTACTAACGTGGCGATACCGACTTCTAACCTTTTATTGTAACAACAGTTACCGCTAGCATGTGGAACAGACGCTATGCACTTATATCTCTCTCGCTCATGTGATATCAACCATTCCTAAGCAGTTACTATACGCTTCTGTCTCTCGTGATCCATCTGAATATTGTGAATATTTACTTAAACGACATTCATTTATCTCGTCCTAAGGGCTTCTCATGTTTCTGTATTCTTTTTGATGGTTTCTGTGGTCTCTTGCGGTGTGCCTTATCTCGGATATATTCTTTTGTTATTTTGCAGAAAACTTCACTACAAGTGAGATACCAGGGTAGCGTGTCTAAATGCATGAAAAATGCCAGCGTAATTGCTATCGCCTTCAATCTAAGTCGATGCACAGCTTCCACGTGGCACCTCTGGAAAGCTACCACGAATTCTATCATTAGCACTTCAAGTTTAGGTCGAACACTGTATTTGAATCCCGTCATATAAACTCAACTGTTAAGGGAGGACGTAACGATGCCTGCGGAACAACGCAGCATATCAAGCCACATTGCGGTCAGTTGCGATGCGCGCTGGTAAAGAACGATATCGGCAAAAGAGAAGGGAAGAGAAACGTCTTTTCAGGCGAAAAAAGAAAGAAGCAGAAAGATGTGAGTACGAAAAGCTGGAGAAGTTGGGCGACAGGAATATGACTAGAAAATTCTGTTAAAAAACCAAATACTGGTTATAAACCCGGAGTTAATTCCTGGAAAGATAAAAATGATAATCTGGTTATATGTCCAAAGCATACTTAACATTTGGAGGGATCACTTTTCAAACCTACTAAATGCCGTTAGTAGTGATGTGACTGAAAATCAAGATGATCCTGAATTTGCAATTGTTGATGATTAAATAAATAGATAGAGTTGCAGAAGCCGATAGCTTGCAGTTGCAGTTACTTCGCAACATATGATCAAATGAATGCATGCCCAACGATTGGAATTTAAGTGTGCTTTGCCCAATCCACAAAATAGGTAATCCTGCAAACTGCGCCATGCAAACTGATCGTCCAACTGATTGGACGATATCAGTGTAGCTTCAGACTTGGGAAATCCACCCTAGATCAGTTATTGACAGTACGTCAAGTCTGTTTTTGATACAACGACTAGAAGCATTCCCTATGCCGCTATGTCTAAATTTGGTATCCCAACAAAACTTATACGGCTACATAAAATTACATTGAGTAACACTACCGGCTCCATTAGAATCGGGAAAAACATTTCCGAGCCATCTGATACCAAACAAGATTTCAGACAGCGTAATTGTTTGTCGTGTGACTACTTTAACATAATGTTTGAAACTATAATTCGAGCAGCAGATTTAAACCGCACTGGCACAATATTCTACAAGTGTAATGCTTCTTGCATACGTCGATAATATTGATATCATTGGCCTGAACCCCCGTTGTCAGTGCGGCGTTTTCCAACTTAGAAGAACAAGCAAAGCAAATGGGTCTTGTGATAAATGAGGAAAAAAGTACTTTCTGTCAACAAACAAAGCGTCTTGGGACCCACGTTACTGCTGACAAACGCATAAAAATTCAGCGGTTTCGCTGGCTTGGAAATGTCATGCGAATAAAAGAAAGTGCTCCAACTAAAAAGATGTTTGATTTGGTACCCACAGGTGGAAAACGCTGTAGGGGACGTCCGCATCTTCGGTGGAAGGACCAGGTGAGCAACGATTTAGGTGCGCTCGGTACTACCAACTGGCGACAGCCAGCAACTAATCGGACTGACTGGCGGAAGCTATTTGACGCGGCAGAGGACGGCCAACTAAGTAAGTAAGTAGTTTTTTTAGACTCTGCTACAGTCAAATTAGCATCCTTTATAAAAATTATATATTTAACAAATAATTGAACTGTGTACTTCAACACGAGAAAAAGGGTGCCCTTTGTTTTTCAGTTATTCTCAATAATGCTGGGCTAAGTTTAGAAGGTGAAACGAAACAATTGGTATGGGCTACGATCCCGTAGTAGCCTATGCGGTCTTTATTTGTGCGGCGTGTGAAATAGTAACATAATTGCTATAGTTATCAACTGTGTGCATTTTATGCTATGTGTTTTGTTCAAAATTAAACATTTGCAATTGTGCGCAGGTATTTAAGCAACCTTTTACTTGTAACATCTGCGCATATCATTAACTTTTTATAACGGTTCATTAATTAAAGGTCATATTTCTATCTTAAGCAGGAATTCTTAACAAATAAACAACATAATCTTAGTAAGTAAATACAAGCAAATATTTTACTCCACTACGCACGGATGCTTGTAGCTATCCAGAAGGGGCCACGTGGAGCTGTGTGTCAACTTGGAGGTAACAGTGACAAGGATCACACTGGCACTTACCACATTAAACGCAATCAGACACTTTACCTTGTATTTCCAGATTACAAAGGATAATATGCGAACAATTTTGTGTGTTTAAAAAAAATAAAGTTTTGAATTATTTTTTCAATGTAACTTTTTTTATGTGGTCCCTATCCGGCCCATAAAAAAATATTTTTTAATTGTGTTTCGAAAACTCCTTTTTAAAACTACAGGCGAAATTTTGAAGGATTTTTATGCGTCAGGTTTAAGTGTAATTGAATTTTGATCTAGAAACGTAATAAGGAGAAAGCCATACTAATGTAACTGTTTGATTCGTTCGAGCGAAATTGAAAATTAAATATATTTTTTGTTCATATTATTTTCATTATAATTCTATATTAGATATGATAACATCAATATGCCCGTAGTGATTATTTTACTTAATAGAAACTAATGTAGTGAACTACAAGAAAAAGTTTTTTATATTATTTTAATTAACTGAATTTTATAATGACTAAAGGTGGCACTGACCGAAATGTGGCAAAATATTGGACCAGAAACCACACAAAAATTGGTTTATTTGACGCCAAGTCGACTAGAAGCTGTTATTAAACAGAAGGGAATACTCACATTATTAATTGGTAATGTGAATATTTTTTTAAATTTGTTTTTCCATTTTTTCATAAGGTGTGCCAACAAATTTGATCAGCCTAATTTAGTACTTTTTTTGGTTTTTTAATTTTAAGAAATTAAATATAATATTTACAATGAAATTCATTTCATCTTTTAATGAAAAATCGATCATTTTTCAAAAAAATTTTACAATATTGATAAGTGTTTTGCTTTGATTGAACTATCCTTCGCACTTTCTCCGCAAACTGTATTGGATTTTTCGATTTCTTGCATATGACATGGATAGTTTTGGAGGGTTTCGTAGTTTTTGTTTACAAATAGCTTTAATTTCTTCTTAGTTACTTCTCGTAACAAAGGTAAAGGAGTCAATTTGCACAACTCCCAATTAATAATTTGTGTGTGTCTCCAATGAATATTCCAATCATACGTCAAATGTTTGTAAACAAAAATGCCAACAAAATTAAAAAGTTTCACAAATTTGTTAATTGTGGAAATAAAATATTTAAAATATACAAAATTGTAGAATTTTAACTTATAAGGTGCATAAATATTGTAAACTGTTATTAATTTTGTTCTAAAGGGAAATTTCACAATTTCCTTTTAATTCTGTATTCATTTTAAATTTTATATTATTTATTTTTATACAAAATGTAATTTGCATTATGTGCATATAAGCAAGATTTGTTATATTCCAAAATATAATATTTGACCGATTGTACCAGTGATATCATTGTATTACAACAGTTTCGCTTAGTGCCTATAGGTCAGCAACTTGCTGTTTTTTGCCACACTTACGAGCAGCCGGAAGCATCTAATACATATATTTTTTCTGTGGTAAATATCTACCGACTTATATTATTATCTATATCAGCGACGTTCCATCTGTTTTTTAAAAAAAAGCAAACTAACGAAAACAGTAAAATAACAACTCATTTTAATCCTAAAAGAACCACCCATAGTAATGCAATTTACCATTCTACACTGTACCTAGGAAGCAATGCTAAGAAATCACAGAATATATGAATATACTATGTATATTATAGTCCCCGCCCTAACAATTCTCAAGTCCACTTCTGGATTCTCAGGAAGATATGCTGATTTAAGGTCCGTCATCAACTAAAAGACAAATAAATGATATGATTTTTTTAGCCTAATTAAAGTCTAGTGTGGGGTAGAGATAAGCCCCCCAGCCATTATAGAGTAAAAGTGCGTAATAGCATTAACTCAAGAAGAAGAAGAATCAAGAAGTCCGATTAACTCACTTTATTTAATATTAATAAATTTTAATAAAAATGCTTTAAATCAAGTGTTGAAATTCGAAGTGTCCAAAATCAAAAAACATATAATATTAAGACTATTAATGATAGTGACCAGTGTCACTTATTGGAAATATCAATCACTCTCTCATTCAATTGTTTTTATTCACAGCGATTTAAAATGTGCTGCGTGCGTAACTTAAGTTACTATAGTTGTGAAATCCAGAATTAAACATAAACTAACTGTAAGTATATGCAAAATTAAGTAAATAATTGTAATTTTTGTATATAATAACATACTTTTGTATTTACAGATGCTTTAAGGACAGATGATAAGCCGGAATAAGTGGGGAGTGTGCGAAAATCTCTACAGGTCTCTACTAACAATTTCACACAATAATATTCTTTTATGTAAATAAGTTAATATGTAAATATATTATAATCTTGTTTTATGTAAATATAAATTTATAAAACATAAACATAAATCAATAGAAAAGGCAAAATTGAAAAGTTCAATAAATATACAGCGCTATGTTGTATTACAAATTTCAAAAGGTAAGCTAACATGTCAGCGCTGAAATGTTGCATTACTAATTTGCAAAGGTAAGCGAACGATTCAGCGCTTGCCCGCAATGACATGTACATATGAGTTAAAGTAATTAGGAGTTTCTCTTGAAAAATCAGCGCAAGACATTACCATTCAGCGCTGAAACAATTGAATACTTTAGCGCTGAAAGTCCTGCTGAGTAAAGGTTTGCGAGCGTAGCTTTCGCAACAAAAAGGTTTCTGCCTCGAAAATAAAATATAGCCAAAAACAAGTACAAAGGTGAACAAATGTTGCTTTCCCTTCAGTTAAAATTGCATAGTTTATATCAATTTCTCAATCTTTTTGGAGAAGAATTTTCTAAAAACTGAGTTGAGAAGACGTCTTGTATTTAGTATTCTTGGTATTATTTTAATCATTGTGCATTTTAATTTTGTTTTTGTTTTTTTGTTGTGCTCAGGTTGAGAGGGCGTGTGCTGATATAAGTATCAGTACTTCCAGTCAAAGACATCTATTGCGCATTGTGATGCCTTCAATCAAATGTGTTAATGTTTTTAATAGCCACACCCAAATAGTTCTCACATATTGATACTAAAAGACTTGGTTGTATGTTGGAGTTGTATGCTTCGTTTAGCTCATACATTAATGCCAAGATATGCAAAATTGAAATAATTGCGCAAATGAGCGAAACGTATGAATCTATGCCCTTCTCATATTCTCCTGATTAGTTTTATATAATATAAGATTAATTGTAATAGTAAAGTAAAACACTTTAAGAATATTGAAACATTTTTTTAAAAAATATAAAATACATTTTTGAACGCAATGCTTCATTTAAAAATTATGTCCATTATTTACAAAAAAAATATAATATATATGAAAATACACAAAAAAGTTATGACAATTGAATTATCCCAAAACCCCTAATATAATTTCAAAATTATAGATCAATTTTCCCTTAAAAAATATAATAAATTTATATCTTAGCTGTTTTTGCTAAATTTAGACCTTCTGTTAACATTCTGCCAAAATCAGCGTGAACCATAGTGAAATTTTTAACTGCTCGCTCCTGAATAAACTGACTGGCGTTGCTTAAGTGATCGACTATATTAGCAACTAAACGTTTTCTTTCAGCGTCATCTAATACATATACCCAAAAATCGGTAACTTGGCTATAATTGTCTTCTGAGTCACCGCTACTAAAACGATATACATCTCCTTTAATTGGGCAGCATGACTGTAAAGACTTGGCACGAGGACATTCATCTGGTCCAGAAAATGAATTTGGAAAATAATTTGGTGTACCTCCTTGATTGTCATTGACAGTCATGGGCCCATCACGTTGAAAATTTTTAACGCCAACACGATATGGACAATTAACAGGAATTTGTAAGTAGTTTGCTCCAAGACGATGACGATGAGTGTCAGAATATGAGAATAAACGACCCTGAAGCATTTTATCCGGTGAAGGTTCTATTCCAGGTACCATATGTGCTGGACTAAATGCAATTTGTTCCACTTCAGCAAAATAATTGCTTGGATTTCTATCCAATACCATTTTTCCAACAGGTAATAAAGGATAATCTTTTTGAGACCATACTTTTGTTAAATCAAACGGATTGTATTTATATTTCTTAGCTTGATCAAATGTCATCAATTGTATATACATAGTCCAACTTGGATAGTTTCCATTTTTAATTGCATTATAAAGGTCACGGATACTATAATCAGGATCGGTTGCACTTAATTCATGAGCTTGCTTTGAATCTAGATTACGTATTCCTTGATCTGTTTTAAAATGAAATTTAGCATAGACAGGTTCTCCGGTGGCATTAATCATTTTGAAAGTATGGGAACCATATCCGTTCATATGACGATATCCGTCAGGTGTACCACGATCTCCGAATAAGAAACAAACCTTAAAATCACATAAATATTATTAATTGATTTAAAAACAAATTGATACTAACTTGATGAGTAGATTCCGGTCGAAGAGAAAGAAAATCCCAAAACATATCCGGATCCTTTAGATGAGTTTGGGGATTACGTTTTTGCGTATGAATGAAGCTGGGAAATAGTATTGGATCACGTATAAAAAATATTGGCGTATTATTACCAACCAAATCCCATATACCGTCGTCAGTGTAAAATTTTATTGCAAAGCCTCGAGGATCACGTGCTGTATCTGCTGAGCCGCTTTCACCACCAACTGTTGAAAAACGTACAGCAAGAGGAGTACGTTTTTTAACTTTTTCGAAAATCTTGGCGGCGCAGTATTTTGTTATATCATGAGTGACTTCAAAATAACCGAAAGCACCTGCTCCTTTGGCATGAACGACACGTTCAGGAATCCGTTCCCTATCAAAATGTGCCATTTCATCAAGAAAGTGTACATCCTGCAGCAATGCAGGACCCCTGGGTCCTACTGTTTGTATTGCATCCTTAATGCCAACAGGATTGCCACTAGCAGTTGTTATAAAACCTGGACTAGTCTATAAAAGTACCAATTTAAATATATCAATTATTTAAGCAAAATTGTATCTTTTTGTGTAATCAAAATTTAAAAGTCTTTCAATATATTAACTAAATTTATTAATCAGATTTCGTCTCATATATCAGCAAACGAAATCTTATTTCCGTACCACGACGGCTCTATCTTCAAGATTGTTAATTCATATTATATAAAAATGCAGCGTAAGTTAACATTTCTTAAGGTTCAGAAATTTAAATTTCCCAGTAAATCTAAGACGTATATTTAATATATATAAATCATGTAATATATAAATGGATGTATAATTACGTAAGTGTACAAATATAGTTTTTATGTTAAAGTTATTAAATGTTTTTGTTAAATTTGTAAATGCACTTTAAAATCTTAAGAATTTAGAACACTGAAGAAACCTTCCATAAATTACCTAAAAATAAAAATAACAGCAAAACTAAAGCGATATGTTTTTCGCGAAACGGCAAACCTTCATTCCTGCTATAGGGTTTTATAGTTCTCAATAATATAATATAAAGGAGCCAACTCAAAATGACTAGATGTTATAACCCTAAATTTATGTTTAATTATGTGGACTACATATTTTTATAAAAACTTTATATTCTTTAATAGATGATAAAAAAAATGTTGTCCAGGCTTGGTATAATTCTTTTAGTATCAAGTTCAAGACATTGACGCCTGAATAGAGTTAGGTGCTGAAAATTGTATATAAACTTCCTTGGTTTTAATTCACTAGAAGTTTACCTGACACATCGAAAAATTGGAGGTAATATGTTTCGCTTTCAATTAGATATATTACAGTTAATTATTCATATATTTAAGAGAAATTTTAGCAATACAATCAAATTTGTTGAAGCATTCCTCTTGCTTTATTCTAATTATTATACATTTAATTCTTGTTATTAACGTATTAATTCTTGTATATAACTTTATACAAATACGAATAGTATAGGATATAATCTCATACTAGTTTGATTTACTTCTTTCTCTTTTAGATATGATAACATTATGATTGTTTTTTTGTTCAATTATTTGTAAATCTGTTAGTCCTATGTTGCTGTTAAACCTCAGTATAGCACTGTAAGGATGGAAATTTTTACCAAACCATTTTTTACTTAATAATTTTTAGCTAAGAAATTTATAAAATGATTATGATTAAACAACACTCTTTCCAAATTTTTGGCAAGTTTGTTCAAAATTTTAAATAAATTAAATTTATACATAACATTTTCTGTATATTATTGCTTCCAATTATTATAAAAATACCTATTGTATATATGTAGTATCAAGATTGCTATTTACTATATTATGAGCTGAAAAGGTCTAAGCACCTAAGCCCTCTAAAACTATATCTACCTACTGTATTTTTAATTTTTTCACTTTAAATAAATAAATATGAATTATCACCACATTCTTTATAAGTATTTAAATAGACCTCTGTACACAAGATAAGAAAATTTTAGATTTCACTAAGTATTGTAAAAAAAATTGTTATTTGAAACTTTTTTTATAGTTCAGAAAGGTTAATATTTTTTATAAAACAACAAAAAAACAACAATAATAAAAGTACAGTATGAACTCGATAATGTGTACCTCTCTACAATATGCGAATTACCTAATTATGTGAATACAAAAAATTTTCATTACATATTCTAAAATACAATATGATAAATATAATACATCACAAATGAATATCCTTCGAAAATATGTACTTTCTAAAATTTGAATTTTTCAAGTTTGAAATTTTCTCTGTTAGGATAGCAACTATCCTAGTCATTGAATGCAATAACGCAATACTAAATGGAGCAATCAATTTAAACTTAATTAAATGCAGAAATAAAATTCCTCTATAACTACATAAAATAAATTATTTATAATAAATGTTTAAAATAATAAATGCTGAATTGCAGTAAATGCATCTCTATAGTTACATATTTAATATATAAGTTTATAAAAAAGAGAAAATTGCACAAGCACTTAATCTTCGCATTGAATCTTAACATGCAAGTATTTTTTAACATTATTTAATAATGCCCTATTGTACTGTTGGAATTATTAAATATTATTTTTCGCTTTATAAACGTGTCAAGCGTATCGTCCTTAGATCCATCACTCACTGACAATAGCAAGTAACCGATATTCAAGTATGGAGATAAACGAAAATAAAGATACAACTACTACTCCAAGAGGTAATCACTGCACTGCGAGAAATCGTCCAGCTTTAGCAACTGGCACAAGGATTTTGTTGGTGCTAAATCCAAACGAGAATGTCATGACGAATCAAACCATTTCTTAAAACTATTGTACAAGAAATCTTAGATTTTTTCCACTTTGTGGTATGATTTAAAGATTTGAATCTGAAATTGATGCTGTTATTTTCTGTCTTTATTTGTTAAAATATGAATGTTTCTTTATTTAGACTATTTTTTGTATATTCTCCTTAAATATTGTATTCATAATAGATAAATATATATAAAAACTGCATACATTTCATGTAACCACAATAATAACAATGAAAATAAAAAGGAACTCAATAATAAAGGTAACAAAAAATTTCTTCCTCTTCAAAATTTAGCCTAGGAATGCATTTGTCATTATTTAAAAAAATGCTATTTTAAATCTATTATTTAAGCAGATCATATAAAAATACGTGCAAAAAACAATAATACTTAAGCAAATAATACTTACTAAACTGCCTATTCAAACATTTTAAGAACTCAATATAATCAAAATAGTATGAACGATATTTAAATTACAAAAAAAAATATTAATTAAAGTTACTTAAAAATATTGTAAACATTTTAAGTGGATCAATTAAAATTATATTTTTTAAAATATATGTGAGTAATAGTACTTAACTCTGTTAATACGGTAAAAACATATATACAAAGTTATGTATATGTATATTTTGTTTTCAACAGACATGAAAGTCAAACCTTAAGTACATTAAATATGCAGTACAGAATTATTACATTGCAAACGATGAAAGGCATGAATAAACTGGATTTAAATAAAAAACATTTATTACTGAAAATATATTTTATATTAGTAATAACTGATAACTATGTGAGCAACCAAACAGCTTTAACCAGTTTTATACAGTGCATTCACTCCAAAGCTGTAAGTATATTGCGCTTTCGCAGTTGCGAACTATCATGTTTTTGTCAATGAATGTACGTAGACATGATTTCTTTAAAAGGGAGTAAGTATACACTGAACTGTGTTTATGACGAAGTTAAATTTGCATTAAACTGCATTAATCGTAAGCTTTACAGTTTTCGTAATGTGTTGTAAGTATTTCTACTCATTGGTATTCACCATTAAGATTGTATTGTGTAGTTCACTACTGTTCGAAAAACCTCTTTACGATTACACAAATACATGTTAATCTGGTAGAAGTATTCACTTTTTTATTCGGTTGATTTTTTAGTGGAATAACTCTAAAACGTTTGTTTAGATCTGGAAATTTTTCAGCGGATAACAGATCCGATCAAAATATAGAACAAATCTGTGAAAAGTTATATGCTGTTGATAGTGACAACCAGTGAGCAATATAAAAAGGACTACTGTCCTGGTTGGTATCCGCTAAATCTTCCAATGAATTTATAAATAAGGTTCAAACAGTCCAGCACTTAAGAAGTTTTAAATAATTTTCGTTAAATTAATAGCAAAAATTTTAAGAACTGAATGAAAAAAATTTAATAGATTGAATTTTATGCTTTTAATACGGTGTACTTAAAACATTGAGTGTGCAACAAAAAATCTTATTGACCTAGAAAAAGTTCAGCAACTTTCAATAAGCAGTTTTTCTGCATCCATCCATTCATGCATCGCATTATACTTTAAGATTATTATTATTTATTTGCATCTCTGCAGCGCTGACTGCAAAAAGCATCTACGATTTTCAAATATAAAATTCAGAGTTCTACATTAATGAAAGTTCTAAATGAGAATTAAAAGGAAGTGTCAAAAAATTTATGATAAATGGCCCTAACAAATTCTATTTTTGCCCAACTCTATACTACATATTTATAATATAGTCAAACTTTCATAACTCGAACTAAATAGAGTGCAACAGGGTTTAGAGAGCAAATTACATACAATTACAAAAAAATTCCTTAACTCGAAGTCCCCATAAGTCGAACATTTTCTTTGCAAAATAATACTTCGAGTTATGAAAGTTTGACTGTATTTAAAAAAAATAAGTAAACATTAATTGTTATTTTCTGTTAGATATAATTTAGATATATACATTTAAGACAAGTACTTATTAAACACAATCTTGTAAATTTGCAAAATGAATACATATTTTAAATTTTGTTATTAAATCCAACACAAAATATTAAATGAACATTATAAGATCTGTAGAGGAGTGATACTGTTCCGCAGAGATTTCAAAATAGGCTTACACACTGATTTTTATTATAAAA